>NW_028253844.1:0-24005 GCF_964263255.1 Lissotriton vulgaris | reverse complement strand
GAGTATCAGGAGAGCAGCCAAAAAAATATAATTTCAGACTTGTCTGAATTACATTTAAGCTGGTTCTACTGAAACCAGGAAAAGACTGCCTCTAAGCAGCTTTTAATAGAGTCACCCGCGAAATCAAAGTTTTTGTCACAGGTAAAAAGCAGCTTGCGTATCGTCCGCATAGGACACGATACGCGCGCCAAAGGTCTCCACTAGTTCAGCCAAGGGGGAGAGATACACGTTGAATAAAGTGGGACTAAGAACTGATCCCTGTGGCACTCCCACACATCAAGAGATGGAACTGTTGCTGAAAAAGGGGGGTGACCAGATCATTTGTTGGCGTTCGGAGAGAAAGGACTTAAGCCAATTGAGCACCGTCCCTCTATACCGATCTCCTGAAGTCTAAAAAGGAGCCGGTTGTGAGGGACGGTGTCAAAGGCCTGAAGTCTAAAAAGGAGCCGGTTTGTGAGGGACGGTGTCAAAGGGCCGCTGAGAGGTCTAATAGTTAGTTGACCCGTTTGTGGATTTCCTTTGCGACAAAATAGCCCTACTGCCACATCCGAAGCGTCGGCCTCCACAGTATATGGCAGTTCAGGTTGTGGATGTGCAAGAATGGGAGCAGAAACAAATGCCCTCTTAAGACAGCTAAGGCAGTATCGCTTCCTGAGACCAACAAAACCCCACCCCTTTCCTAAGAAGACGGGAAAGAGGTGCAGCAATGTGTGAGAAGCCATCGATGAATCTCCTGTAATAGTTCGCGAAACCCAGAAAACATTGGACCTCCTTTACTGTTTTTGGTATAGGCCAAGACTGGGACAGCTCGTACCTTTCGTTCTGCCATTTGTAACCCTTCAGGACAAAGCATAACTCCCAAAAACTCCACATTCTCACCCCAAACTCACATTTACTGAGCTTGCAATACCAATTTGTTATCTCTCAGCCTCTGCAGAACCTGTTTGACATGTTCTTGATGGATACTGACATTCTCAGAGTAAATTAAAATGTCATCGATGTAAACTACCACACTGATATCCACCAGATCTCTCAATACATCGTTTAGGAAGTATTGGAACGCTGCCGGGGCGTTACATAGCCCAAAGGGCATAACTGTATATTCGAATAACCCATAGCATGTTTTAAAGGCAGTCTTCCATTCATCCCCCTCTCTCATCCTCACCAGGTGATATGCCCCTCTTAGGTCCAGCTTAGTGTATATCCTGGCGTTCCGTACTTGATCTAACAAAACGGGAATGAGGGGGAGAGGATATCTGTTACGAATGGTGTTTTTGTTTAGCATTCTGTAGTCCACACATGCCCGCAATTCTCCACTAGATTTAGCAATGAAAAATAAAGGAGAAGCGGCAGGGGACTTAGAGGGTCGAATAAATCCTATAGACTGATAATGGTCCAAGTATTCCTTTAAATGCTTGGTTTCAGGCACTGACAAAGCATAAACACGGCCTGTGGGCACCAATGCTCCTTCTACTAAATCAATACAACAATCGTAAGCACGATGAGGGGGTATCACATTTGCCAGTTGCTCACTAAATACATCCACATAAGAACGATATTCATCAGGTAACAAGACCTCCTTCTCTGCTGCAGTAGCCACCTGAAAAGGAGTAGATAACTCCACAGCCTGAATAACAGGATGCAATGACATGTGTGTGTGACATTCTGGTGAGGGGAACCATAGCTTTTTTTCCCTCCAATCTATATCAGGGTTATGGTACGACAGCCATGGCATGCCCAGAATAACCTCATATTGAGGAGCCTCAATTATATTCAGAACCAAACTGTCTCGATGTTCCCCTTCGGGTATATCGACAGTTAACAATACCTCTTCCGTTTGTTCTGTAATCAACCCAGATTTTAGTGGTTTCCCATCCACCGCCCATACTTCCTCTGGGTGTTGTCTTTGTATGCGTTTCAATGCTAGTAAGGACACCAACCCACTATCAATGAAATTACCGGTGGCCCCTGAGTCAATCATTACCAACACCTGGTGTACCACTTGTTGACTTTCCAAACACATAGATAAAACAATGTGTGATACGGAATCACGAATAACTTCACAAACCAATGAGGGGAGTTTCAATTAGGCCTGATCTCCTATATCTTCTGTTGCATCATTGCCTAGGTCAGTATTAGACACCGCCAACCTTTTCTTGACCCATCCCCCCGTGGTTTTGGGCTTTGTAGGACATTCCCTTACATAGTGACCTTTTTTCCCGCAGTACATGCACAACCCTTGTGTTCTGCGGGTTTCTCTCTCTTCTCTGGTTAACAGAGCCCTTACTCCTCCTATCTCCATGGGTTCATGATTTTCCGTCCCTCCCACTGGCTCTTTTCTACTCTGGTACTCAGGCCTGTAAGAACCTCTGTCCCACTTTTTTCTGTCTCCAGATCGCTCCGTCATCCTGCCATCCAATCTCAAGGAAAGGCTGATCATACCTGCACAGGTAGTGGGCTGAGAATCATTTTGAGCTATGACATCCTTCATCCCATCTCGCAGACCCTGATAAAATATAGACATCTGTTTTTCCTCTGGCCATGACGATTCAGCCACCAATCGGTTGAAGGACGTTAAATATGTGACCAGCTCATTCTGCCCCTGTCTTAACTCAAGCAATTCTTTATCTGCACTAAACGAAGTGGTTCGTCTATCGAACACTCTCTCAAACTCAGTTCTAAAAGCCCCCCAATCTGATAGTATGGCATCATCTTTCCTTACCAAAGGAACAGCCCAATTCACAGCGTCTCCTATCATATATGAGATGGCAAACGCCACCCTTGAATGATGGTTGGGAAAGGACGCAGGCTTACATGAAAAATGCATCATTATTTGAGTAAGAAAGATCTGTGTCTTCGAAGGATCCCCAGAATACCTTTCGGGACTTGCCAATGGTATGGGTGGAGGCACTGTAACCTGAATCCGTGGATTCAGTGTGGCTGCATCAAAGGATTGCCTGCCAACCTATCCACTCTATCTCTTAAAGCAGTGGTTTCTGCTCTGGAGGCTATCAACTCCTGCTGGACTAACACAAGAGCTTGTAAAACATCCTCAAGGGTAGCCATGTTTGTTCCGCAATTGTATCGGGTGAAGCATTTAACGTGGGCACGTAATTCTGTCAGGGCCCGCTCCGCAGGATACAATCGATGAACAAAGGGGTCCACCTCCTGATGTTACCAACACCCTGAATGTAGACACAGGGGGTTCGAACCATCAGGCGAGGGATAAATAATAAAGATAGACCGGGGAAGGGAAAGGGTCAGCAGGGACAAGGGTTCTGAAACGACAAAACATAGGAATTACAACACCAGTCTTTTGTAGTATTCTACTCTCAATAATTCTCGCTAGAAACTATAATACCTGATGAGGCTGTACACATTCTTCCAACCATCAGACAGATTTAGTCCAGCTTCCTGCAATGAAATATTTTCGTTATCAACTAATCACTTATTCAATACACCCCAAAACCATCTCAGAAACAGCCCACAACAGTACACACCATATCATGTGGAGATGGACTATTTTAAGACCCTTTATAAATGTAATTCTCTACTCAATCCAACAGTAGAGGTAGCTTCCCCTGTGGTTCAGAAATCATAAAAGAGTTGAAGAGAGGGAACTCCGTAAGCACTCAATTAGGATACTGTTTTTATAAGGATAGTTCAATCATGACAGAGAACATTCAGATCTGTGTCCAACTTGTCTCCAAATTCCAAGAAATGTTAACGGTAACGTGTGGTTGCGACCACCACCACGCTCCGCTAATTTCTATGTTGTATCTAGTTAATAATTAACACCGGAGAAAGGTAGTTGAGACCACCACTCTAACCCGATCTTAATTGAATCCAAACTTGCACCAGAATATTCGCAATGACTGTGGTCACAATCCGCACAACTTCTGATTAGCGGGAAATGTCTATAAACAAAAAACGAACCTCACGGCAACCAGCAGCGAGTGCCGCGTAGTTCCGCTGAAAACAGAACTCGGAAAGGCTTTACCCCCTCCCTGAACCAGCACGCATCAGCCGACGCGTCTCTTCCAGTTCTCCGACGGGGAGTAAACAAACAACCAAGGAGCGCGCGAGCAGAACGGCTCCCAGCGGCTCAAATGCACAACACAGTACCTCTAGAGGAACGGGTGATGATGGTTCCGAAGTTCCGACCGCACAAAACGGCCTGACGCCACAGCAGTCGGGACTCTCTCCAACCAAAACAGCAAAACAGACAAAGGACTAAGAATTACGTGCAGCTTCCTTCCTCTCTCCACCGAACTTAAACTTCCTGCAAACAGATGCTCATGGGAATTGTAGTCTATCTGCGAATTAGGTAGGCGCGGTGAGGCAGGATCCTGACAGAATGCCCTCCCCCCTAGCGCCTTCTAGGTCCAGGTTTAGCAGGGAACCTCCGATGAAACGACCTGACAGCGACGGGAGCATGCACATTCTGGTACGGCTCCCATGAATCGTCCTCCGCGGTGTGTCCTTTCCAGGCCACCAGATGCCACAATGCGCCTCTGCGTCTCCGAGTCCTTTATGCAACGAACCACATATTCCAACCCACCATCACACTGCACCAGCGGAGGTGTCTTTCTCCGAGCAGACAACGCTAGTTTCAATAAGCTACAGGGAACACCGAGTGGATACGAAGCGAAGCTGGAAGCTTCAATTTATACGCCACAGGGTTGACCTGCTTCAAAACAACATATGGACCAATGTATCTAGGATGGAACACCGAACGGAGTTTAAACCGGATGTTCTTTGTGGACAACCATACTCTGTCCCCCACCTGGTAAGTTGGACCTTCCCCTCGATGTTTGTCTACCCACTTCTTGTAGACCGCCTTGGCTTGGACCAAATGTTTGGACACCTTTCTCTGGACTGCATGTAAATGGCGGACTTGGCTCAATACCGAGGGCTGATTACTCACATCTCCAGGAATAGCTATAGGCAAAGTTCTAGCATCAAATCCATAATTGGCAAAAAAGGGTGACACCCCCAGCGAACTGTGCCATGCATTATTGTAAGCAAATTCAGCTAGCCACAATAAGGATACCCAGGAGTCATGAGCCTCCGCAGCATAACAACGTAGGTATTTTTTCAAAGTTTGATTAAGCCGTTCAGTTTGACCATCCGTCTGGGGATGGAAACTGGTCGACAATGTGGCTTTGATGTTTAATGCCAAACACCATGATTTCCAAAAACTGGCAATGAATTGAGGCCCCCTGTCAGATATTATGACTTCAGGTATTCCATGGTAACGGAAAACATTAGACAGGAGCAGCTGTGCAGTCTGACCGGCTGTGGGGAGGTTTCTACATGGGATAAAATGACCCATTTTCGTGAGGCTATCCACCACAACCAGCACTGCTGTCTGTCCATGATCTGAGGGCAACCCTGTGATAAAATCCATGCTGATGCTCTGCCATGGCTTCTTCGGTGTAGGTAAAGGCATGAGTTTCCCCTGGCTCTGACACTGTAAGGTTTTAGCACGAGCACACACTTCGCACTGGCCCACCCACAAGGTCACATCTCTGGACAGTGAGTCCCACCAGAACTGTCTCTGCACTAAAAGCACTGTTTTCTTGATGCCTTGATGACCCGACATTGGTGAAGAGTGACACCACTCAAAAGCCTTTTTCCGACTTTCCATAGAAGGCAAAAACAGTTTATTTAGTACGAAAGGCAGACCATGTTTAAGAGAACGACCGGAGTCTTTGCTACTCCAAAGTTTCCAAGCAGCCTCAGTTTTTTGTCCTTTGATTGTCTCAAGGAATGCATCTGCGTTCAGCACACATATCACCTTCTTTGGTTCAATGATGGCCTCCATAGGAGGATCAGACTGTACCAACACCGTGTCACCCAAACGAGATAAAGTGTCCGCCTTTCTGTTTTCAGTGCCTGGACGGAAGGTGATGATAAAGTTGTATTCAGCAAAAAACAACATCCACCTCATTTGCCTTTGAGATAGATGTCTAGCAGTTCTCATGTATTGCAAGTTGCGGTGGTCTGAATACACAGTTACAGGATATGAGGCCCCCCAAAGATATTGTCTCCATTCTTGGAATGCCTTTTTTATAGCAAGTAGCTCTTTTTCTGCTATTGTGTAATTCTTTTCCGCCTGACTCAGCTTTTTTGAAAGATATGCCACCGGATGTAGTTATGTTATGTTATGTTAATATGTGGTTTATATAGCGCGCGGCTACTCAGGCAGAGTGTCCCGGCGCTGTGCAGATCTGTAGAGAGACGTAGAGCAGAAAACAGGCGCACTAGAGGCTGAAAAGCCAGGTCTTTAGGCCTTTCCTGAAGGACAGGAGGTTGTCAGCTTTTCTCAGAGAGAGGGGGAGCTTGTTCCAAAGCTGCGGGGCACAGGCTCTGTAGGAGCGACCTCCAATGCGTGAGTGCTTTACAGATGGAACGACAGCAAGGGCTTGTGTGGCTGAACGTAGCGATCTGGTAGGATGGTAGAACTGAACATGTTTCCTGAGGTAAACTGCACCGGTACCGTGTAAGGACTTAAATGTCAAGGTCAAAGTCTTGAAGATGATACCTTTCCTTACCGGAAGCCAGTGAAGTGCCTCAAGGAGGGACGAGGTATGAGATCTGCGGCTTAAGCCGAAAATGGCCCTTGCAGCAGAGTTTTGGACACTCTGTAAGCGAGATAGGAGGTATTCTGGGAGCCCCAAATAGAGCACATTGGCATAGTCAAGCCTGGATCCAATCATTGCTTGTACAGTGATTCTCCTGTGAGCCTGAGACAATAGAGGAAGAAATTTCCTAAGTGTACGTAGCAGGCCAAAGCATTGGCCGACTAAAGCAAGGATCTGTGGTTTGAAGGTAAGACCATTGTCAAGTTTGACACCCAGGTTCTTAGCGATCACAGTAGGAGAGGAAGGAGGATGCATATCTGCCGGCCACCAAGATTTCCATTGAGTATCAGGAGAGCAGCCAAAAAATATAATTTCAGACTTGTCTGAATTACATTTAAGCTGGTTCAACTGAAACCAGGAAAAGACTGCCTCTAAGCAGCTTTTAATAGAGTCACCCGCGAAATCAAAGTTTTTGTCACAGGTAAAAAGCAGCTGCGTATCGTCCGCATAGGACACGATACGCGCGCCAAAGGTCTCCACTAGTTCAGCCAAGGGGGAGAGATACACGTTGAATAAAGTGGGACTAAGAACTGATCCCTGTGGCACTCCCACATCAAGAGATGGAACTGTTGCTGAAAAAGGGGGTGACCAGATCATTTGTTGGCGTTCGGAGAGAAAGGACTTAAGCCAATTGAGCACCGTCCCTCTAATACCGATCTCCTGAAGTCTAAAAAGGAGCCGGTTGTGAGGGACGGTGTCAAAGGCCTGAAGTCTAAAAAGGAGCCGGTTGTGAGGGACGGTGTCAAAGGCCGCTGAGAGGTCTAATAGTTAGTTGACCCGTTTGTGGATTCCTTTGCGACAAAATAGCCCCTACTGCCACATCCGAAGCGTCGGCCTCCACAGTATATGGCAGTTCAGGTTGTGGATGTGCAAGAATGGGAGCAGAAACAAATGCCCTCTTAAGACAGCTAAAGGCCGTATCAGCTTCCTGAGACCAACAAAACCCCACCCCTTTCCTAAGAAGACGGGAAAGAGGTGCAGCAATGTGTGAGAAGCCATCGATGAATCTCCTGTAATAGTTCGCGAAACCCAGAAAACATTGGACCTCCTTTACTGTTTTTGGTATAGGCCAAGACTGGACAGCTCGTACCTTTCGTTCTGCCATTTGTAACCCTTCAGGACAAAGCATAACTCCCAAAAACTCCACATTCTCCACCCCAAACTCACATTTACTGAGCTTGCAATACAATTTGTTATCTCTCAGCCTCTGCAGAACCTGTTTGACATGTTCTTGATGGATACTGACATTCTCAGAGTAAATTAAAATGTCATCGATGTAAACTACCACACTGATATCCACCAGATCTCTCAATACATCGTTTAGGAAGTATTGGAACGCTGCCGGGGCGTTACATAGCCCAAAGGGCATAACTGTATATTCGAATAACCCATAGCATGTTTTAAAGGCAGTCTTCCATTCATCCCCCTCTCTCATCCTCACCAGGTGATATGCCCCTCTTAGGTCCAGCTTAGTGTATATCCTGGCGTTCCGTACTTGATCTAACAAAACGGGAATGAGGGGGAGAGGATATCTGTTACGAATGGTGTTTTTGTTTAGCATTCTGTAGTCCACACATGCCCGCAATTCTCCACTAGATTTAGCAATGAAAAATAAAGGAGAAGCGGCAGGGGACTTAGAGGGTCGAATAAATCCTATAGACTGATAATGGTCCAAGTATTCCTTTAAATGCTTGGTTTCAGGCACTGACAAAGCATAAACACGGCCTGTGGGCACCAATGCTCCTTCTACTAAATCAATACAACAATCGTAAGCACGATGAGGGGGTATCACATTTGCCAGTTGCTCACTAAATACATCCACATAAGAACGATATTCATCAGGTAACAAGACCTCCTTCTCTGCTGCAGTAGCCACCTGAAAAGGAGTAGATAACTCCACAGCCTGAATAACAGGATGCAATGACATGTGTGTGTGACATTCTGGTGAGGGGAACCATAGCTTTTTTTCCCTCCAATCTATATCAGGGTTATGGTACGACAGCCATGGCATGCCCAGAATAACCTCATATTGAGGAGCCTCAATTATATTCAGAACCAAACTGTCTCGATGTTCCCCTTCGGGTATATCGACAGTTAACAATACCTCTTCCGTTTGTTCTGTAATCAACCCAGATTTTAGTGGTTTCCCATCCACCGCCCATACTTCCTCTGGGTGTTGTCTTTGTATGCGTTTCAATGCTAGTAAGGACACCAACCCACTATCAATGAAATTACCGGTGGCCCCTGAGTCAATCATTACCAACACCTGGTGTACCACTTGTTGACTTTCCAAACACATAGATAAAACAATGTGTGATACGGAATCACGAATAACTTCACAAACCAATGAGGGGAGTTTCAATTAGGCCTGATCTCCTATATCTTCTGTTGCATCATTGCCTAGGTCAGTATTAGACACCGCCAACCTTTTCTTGACCCATCCCCCCGTGGTTTTGGGCTTTGTAGGACATTCCCTTACATAGTGACCTTTTTTCCCGCAGTACATGCACAACCCTTGTGTTCTGCGGGTTTCTCTCTCTTCTCTGGTTAACAGAGCCCTTACTCCTCCTATCTCCATGGGTTCATGATTTTCCGTCCCTCCCACTGGCTCTTTTCTACTCTGGTACTCAGGCCTGTAAGAACCTCTGTCCCACTTTTTTCTGTCTCCAGATCGCTCCGTCATCCTGCCATCCAATCTCAAGGAAAGGCTGATCATACCTGCACAGGTAGTGGGCTGAGAATCATTTTGAGCTATGACATCCTTCATCCCATCTCGCAGACCCTGATAAAATATAGACATCTGTTTTTCCTCTGGCCATGACGATTCAGCCACCAATCGGTTGAAGGACGTTAAATATGTGACCAGCTCATTCTGCCCCTGTCTTAACTCAAGCAATTCTTTATCTGCACTAAACGAAGTGGTTCGTCTATCGAACACTCTCTCAAACTCAGTTCTAAAAGCCCCCCAATCTGATAGTATGGCATCATCTTTCCTTACCAAAGGAACAGCCCAATTCACAGCGTCTCCTATCATATATGAGATGGCAAACGCCACCCTTGAATGATGGTTGGGAAAGGACGCAGGCTTACATGAAAAATGCATCATTATTTGAGTAAGAAAGATCTGTGTCTTCGAAGGATCCCCAGAATACCTTTCGGGACTTGCCAATGGTATGGGTGGAGGCACTGTAACCTGAATCCGTGGATTCAGTGTGGCTGCATCAAAGGATTGCCTGCCAACCTATCCACTCTATCTCTTAAAGCAGTGGTTTCTGCTCTGGAGGCTATCAACTCCTGCTGGACTAACACAAGAGCTTGTAAAACATCCTCAAGGGTAGCCATGTTTGTTCCGCAATTGTATCGGGTGAAGCATTTAACGTGGGCACGTAATTCTGTCAGGGCCCGCTCCGCAGGATACAATCGATGAACAAAGGGGTCCACCTCCTGATGTTACCAACACCCTGAATGTAGACACAGGGGGTTCGAACCATCAGGCGAGGGATAAATAATAAAGATAGACCGGGGAAGGGAAAGGGTCAGCAGGGACAAGGGTTCTGAAACGACAAAACATAGGAATTACAACACCAGTCTTTTGTAGTATTCTACTCTCAATAATTCTCGCTAGAAACTATAATACCTGATGAGGCTGTACACATTCTTCCAACCATCAGACAGATTTAGTCCAGCTTCCTGCAATGAAATATTTTCGTTATCAACTAATCACTTATTCAATACACCCCAAAACCATCTCAGAAACAGCCCACAACAGTACACACCATATCATGTGGAGATGGACTATTTTAAGACCCTTTATAAATGTAATTCTCTACTCAATCCAACAGTAGAGGTAGCTTCCCCTGTGGTTCAGAAATCATAAAAGAGTTGAAGAGAGGGAACTCCGTAAGCACTCAATTAGGATACTGTTTTTATAAGGATAGTTCAATCATGACAGAGAACATTCAGATCTGTGTCCAACTTGTCTCCAAATTCCAAGAAATGTTAACGGTAACGTGTGGTTGCGACCACCACCACGCTCCGCTAATTTCTATGTTGTATCTAGTTAATAATTAACACCGGAGATAGGTAGTTGAGACCACCACTCTAACCCGGTCTTAATTGAATCCAAACTTGCACCAGAATATTCGCAACGACTGTGGTCACAATCCGCACAACTTCTGATTAGCGGGAAATGTTAATAAACAAAGAACGAACCTCACGGCAACCAGCAGCGAGTGCCACGTAGTTCCGCTGAAAACAGAACTCGGAAAGGCTTTACCCCCTCCCTGAACCAGCACGCATCAGCCGACGCGTCTCTTCCAGTTCTTCGACGGGGAGTAAACAAACAACCAAGGAGCGCGCGAGCAGAACGGCTCCCAGCGGCTCAAATGCACAACACAGTACCTCTAGAGGAACGGGTGATGATGGTTCCGAAGTTCCGACCGCACAAAGCGGCCTGACGCCACAGCAGTCGGGACTCTCTCCAACCAAAACAGCAAAACAGACAAAGGACTAAGAATTACGTGCAGCTTCCTTCCTGTCTCCACCGAACTTAAACTTCCTGCAAACAGATGCTCATGGGAATTGTAGTCTATCTGCGAATTAGGTAGGCGCGGTGAGGCAGGATCCTGACAGAATGCCCTCCCCCCTAGCGCCTTCTAGGTCCAGGTTTAGCAGGGAACCTCCGATGAAACGACCTGACAGCGACGGGAGCATGCACATTCTGGTACGGCTCCCATGAATCGTCCTCCGCGGTGTATCCTTTCCAGGCCACCAGATGCCACAATGCGCCTCTGCGTCTCCGAGTCCTTTATGCAACGAACCACATATTCCAACCCACCATCACACTGCACCGGCGGAGGTGTCTTCCTCCGAGCAGACAACGCTAGTTTCAATAAGCTACAGTGGAACACCGGGTGGATACGAAGCGAAGCTGGAAGCTTCAATTTATATGCCACAGGGTTGACCTGCTTCAAAACAACATATGGACCAATGTATCTAGGATGGAACACCGAACGGAGTTTAAACCGGATGTTCTTTGTGGACAACCATACTCTGTCCCCCACCTGGTAAGTTGGACCTTCCCCTCGATGTTTGTCTACCCACTTCTTGTAGACCGCCTTGGCTTGGACCAAATGTTTGGACACCTTTCTCTGGACTGCATGTAAATGGCGGACTTGGCTCAATACAGAGGGCTGATTACTCACATCTCCAGGAATAGCTATAGGCAAAGTTCTAGCATCAAATCAATAATTGGCAAAAAAGGGTGACACCCCCAGCAAACTGTGCCATGCATTATTGTAAGCAAATTCAGCTAGCCACAATAAGGATACCCAGGAGTCATGAGCCTCCGCAGCATAACAACGTAGGTATTTTTTCAAAGTTTGATTAAGCCGTTCAGTTTGACCATCCGTCTGGGGATGGAAACTAGTCGACAATGTGGCTTTGATGTTTAATGCCAAACACCATGATTTCCAAAAACTGGCAATGAATTGAGGCCCCCTGTCAGATATTATGACTTCAGGTATTCCATGGTAACGGAAAACATTAGACAGGAGCAGCTGTGCAGTCTGACTGGCTGTGGGGAGGTTTCTACATGGGATAAAATGACCCATTTTCGTGAGGCTATCCACCACAACCAGCACTGCTGTGTGTCCATGATCTGAGGGCAACCCTGTGATAAAATCCATGCTGATGCTCTGCCATGGCTTCTTCGGTGTAGGTAAAGGCATGAGTTTCCCCTGGCTCTGACACTGTAAGGTTTTAGCACGAGCACACACTTCGCACTGGCCCACCCACAAGGTCACATCTCTGGACAGTGAGTCCCACCAGAACTGTCTCTGCACTAAAAGCACTGTTTTCTTGATGCCTTGATGACCCGACATTGGTGAAGAGTGACACCACTCAAAAGCCTTTTTCCGACTTTCCATAGAAGGCAAAAACAGTTTATTTAGTACGAAAGGCAGACCATGTTTAAGAGAACGACCGGAGTCTTTGCTACTCCAAAGTTTCCAAGCAGCCTCAGTTTTTTGTCATTTGATTGTCTCAAGGAATGCATCTGCGTTCAGCACACATATCACCTTCTTTGGTTCAATGATGGCCTCCATAGGAGGATCACACTGTACCAACACCGTGTCACCCAAACGAGATAAAGTGTCCGCCTTTCTGTTTTCAGTGCCTGGACGGAAGGTGATGATAAAGTTATATTCAGCAAAAAACAACATCCACCTCATTTGCCTTTGAGACAGATGTCTAGCAGTTCTCATGTATTGCAAGTTGCGGTGGTCTGAATACACAGTTACAGGATATGAGGCCCCCCAAAGATATTGTCTCCATTCTTGGAATGCCTTTTTTATAGCAAGTAGCTCTTTTTCTGCTATTGTGTAATTCTTTTCCGCCTGACTCAGCTTTTTTGAAAGATATGCCACCGGATGTAGTTATGTTATGTTATGTTAATATGTGGTTTATATAGCGCGCGGCTACTCAGGCAGAGTGTCCCGGCGCTGTGCAGATCTGTAGAGAGACGTAGAGCAGAAAACAGGCGCACTAGAGGCTGAAAAGCCAGGTCTTTAGGCCTTTCCTGAAGGACAGGAGGTTGTCAGCTTTTCTCAGAGAGAGGGGGAGCTTGTTCCAAAGCTGCGGGGCACAGGCTCTGTAGGAGCGACCTCCAATGCGTGAGTGCTTTACAGATGGAACAACAGCAAGGGCTTGTGTGGCTGAACGTAGCGATCTGGTAGGATGGTAGAACTGAACATGTTTCCTGAGGTAAACTGCACCGGTACCGTGTAAGGACTTAAAGGTCAAGGTCAAAGTCTTGAAGATGATACCTTTCCTTACCGGAAGCCAGTGAAGTGCCTCAAGGAGGGACGAGGTATGAGATCTACGGCTTAAGCCGAAAATGGCCCTTGCAGCAGAGTTTTGGACACTCTGTAAGCGAGATAGGAGGTATTCTGGGAGCCCCAAATAGAGCACATTGGCATAGTCAAGCCTAGATCCAATCATTGCTTGTACAGTGATTCTCCTGTGAGCCTGAGACAATAGAGGAAGAAATTTCCTAAGTGTACGTAGCAGGCCAAAGCATTGGCCGACTAAAGCAAGGATCTGTGGTTTGAAGGTAAGACCATTGTCAAGTTTGACACCCAGGTTCTTAGCGATCGCAGTAGGAGAGGAAGGAGGATGCATATCTGCCGGCCACCAAGATTTCCATTGAGTATCAGGAGAGCAGCCAAAAAATATAATTTCAGACTTGTCTGAATTACATTTAAGCTGGTTCAACTGAAACCAGGAAAAGACTGCCTCTAAGCAGCTTTTAATAGAGTCACCCGCGAAATCAAAGTTTTTGTCACAGGTAAAAAGCAGCTGCGTATCGTCCGCATAGGACACGATACGCGCGCCAAAGGTCTCCACTAGTTCAGCCAAGGGGGAGAGATACACGTTGAATAAAGTGGGACTAAGAACTGATCCCTGTGGCACTCCCACATCAAGAGATGGAACTGTTGCTGAAAAAGGGGGTGACCAGATCATTTGTTGGCGTTCGGAGAGAAAGGACTTAAGCCAATTGAGCACCGTCCCTCTAATACCGATCTCCTGAAGTCTAAAAAGGAGCCGGTTGTGAGGGACGGTGTCAAAGGCCTGAAGTCTAAAAAGGAGCCGGTTGTGAGGGACGGTGTCAAAGGCCGCTGAGAGGTCTAATAGTTAGTTGACCTGTTTGTGGATTCCTTTGCGACAAAATAGCCCCTACTGCCACATCCGAAGCGTCGGCCTCCACAGTATATGGCAGCTCAGGTTGTGGATGTGCAAGAATGGGAGCAGAAACAAATGCCCTCTTAAGACAGCTAAAGGCAGTATCAGCTTCCTGAGACCAACAAAACCCCACCCCTTTCCTAAGAAGACGGGAAAGATGTGCAGCAATGTGTGAGAAGCCATAGATGAATCTCCTGTAATAGTTCGCGAAACCCAGAAAACATTGGACCTCCTTTACTGTTTTTGGTATAGGCCAAGACTGGACAGCTCGTACCTTTCGTTCTGCCATTTGTAACCCTTCAGGACAAAGCATAACTCCCAAAAACTCCACATTCTCCACCCCAAACTCACATTTACTGAGCTTGCAATACAATTTGTTATCTCTCAGCCTCTGCAGAACCTGTTTGACATGTTCTTGATGGATACTGACATTCTCAGAGTAAATTAAAATGTCATCGATGTAAACTACCACACTGATATCCACCAGATCTCTCAATACATCGTTTAGGAAGTATTGGAACGCTGCCGGGGCGTTACATAGCCCAAAGGGCATAACTGTATATTCGAATAACCCATAGCATGTTTTAAAGGCAGTCTTCCATTCATCCCCCTCTCTCATCCTCACCAGGTGATATGCCCCTCTTAGGTCCAGCTTAGTGTATATCCTGGCGTTCCGTACTTGATCTAACAAAACGGGAATGCGGGGGAGAGGATATCTGTTACGAATGGTGTTTTTGTTTAGCATTCTGTAGTCCACACATGCCCGCAATTCTCCACTAGATTTAGCAATGAAAAATAAAGGAGAAGCGGCAGGGGACTTAGAGGGTCGAATAAATCCTATAGACTGATAATGGTCCAAGTATTCCTTTAAATGCTTGGTTTCAGGCACTGACAAAGCATAAACACGGCATGTGGGCACCAATGCTCCTTCTACTAAATCAATACAACAATCGTAAGCACGATGAGGGGGTATCACATTTGCCAGTTGCTCACTAAATACATCCACATAAGAACGATATTCATCAGGTAACAAGACCTCCTTCTCTGCTGCAGTAGCCACCTGAAAAGGAGTAGATAACTCCACAGCCTGAGTAACAGGATGCAATGACATGTGTGTGTGACATTCTGGTGAGGGGAACCATAGCTTTTTTTCCCTCCAATCTATATCAGGGTTATGGTACGACAGCCATTGCATGCCCAGAATAACCTCATATTGAGGAGCCTCAATTATATTCAGAACCAAACTGTCTCGATGTTCCCCTTCGGGTATATCGACAGTTAACAATACCTCTTCCGTTTGTTCTGTAATCAACCCAGATTTTAGTGGTTTCCCATCCACCGCCCATACTTCCTCTGGGTGTTGTCTTTGTATGCGTTTCAATGCTAGTAAGGACACCAACCCACTATCAATGAAATTACCGGTGGCCCCTGAGTCAATCATTACCAACACCTGGTGTACCACTTGTTGACTTTCCAAACACATAGATAAAACAATGTGTGATACGGAATCACGAATAACTTCACAAACCAATGAGGGGAGTTTCAATTAGGCCTGATCTCCTATATCTTCTGTTGCATCATTGCCTAGGTCAGTATTAGACACCGCCAACCTTTTCTTGACCCATCCCCCCGTGGTTTTGGGCTTTGTAGGACATTCCCTTACATAGTGACCTTTTTTCCCGCAGTACATGCACAACCCTTGTGTTCTGCGGGTTTCTCTCTCTTCTCTGGTTAACGGAGCCCTTACTGCTCCTATCTCCATGGGTTCATGATTTTCCGTCCCTCCCACTGGCCCTTTTCTACTCTGGTACTCAGGCCTGTAAGAACCTCTGTCCCACTTTTTTCTGTTTCCGGATCGCTCCGTCATCCTGCCATCCAATCTCAAGGAAAGGCTGATCATACCTGCACAGGTAGTGGGCTGAGAATCATTTTGAGCTATGACATCCTTCATCCCATCTCGCAGACCCTGATAAAATATAGACATCTGTTTTTCCTCTGGCCATGACGATTCAGCCACCAATCGGTTGAAGGACGTTAAATATGTGACCAGCTCATTCTGCCCCTGTCTTAACTCAAGCAATTCTTTATCTGCACTAAACAAAGTGGTTCGTCTATACCTTTCGGGACTTGCCAATGGTATGGGTGGAGGCACTGTAACCTGAATCCGTGGATTCAGAGTGGCTGCATCAAAGGATTGCCTGCCAACCTATCCACTCTATCTCTCAAAGCAGTGGTTTCTGCTCTGGAGGCTATCAACTCCTGCTGGACTAACACAAGAGCTTGTAAAACATCCTCCAGGGTAGCCACGTTTGTTCCGCAATTGTATCGGGTGAAGCATTTAACGTGGGCACGTAATTCTGTCAGGGCCCGCTCCGCAGGATACAATCGATGAACAAAGGGGTCCACCTCCTGATGTTACCAACACCCTGAATGTAGACACAGGGGGTTCGAACCATCAGGCGAGGGATAAATAATGAAGATAGACCGGGGAAGGGAAAGGGTCAGCAGGGACAAGGGTTCTGAAACGACAAAACATAGGAATTACAACACCAGTCTTTTGTAGTATTCTACTCTCAATAATTCTCGCTAGAAACTATAATACCTGATGAGGCTGTACACATTCTTCCAACCATCAGACAGATTTAGTCCAGCTTCCTGCAATGAAATATTTTCGTTATCAACTAATCACTTATTCAATACACCCCAAAACCATCTCAGAAACAGCCCACAACAGTACACACCATATCATGTGGAGATGGACTATTTTAAGACCCTTTATAAATGTAATTCTCTACTCAATCCAACAGTAGAGGTAGCTTCCCCTGTGGTTCAGAAATCATAAAAGAGTTGAAGAGAGGGAACTCCGTAAGCACTCAATTAGGATACTGTTTTTATAAGGATAGTTCAATCATGACAGAGAACAATCAGATCTGTGTCCAACTTGTCTCCAAATTGAAAGAAATGTTAACGGTAACGTGTGGTTGGAACCACCACCACGCTCTGCTAATTTCTATGTTGTATCTAGTTAATAATTAACACCGGAGATAGGTAGTTGAGACCACCACTCTACCCCGGTCTTAATTGAATCCAAACTTGCACCAGAATATTCGCAACGACTGTGGTCACAATCCGCACAACTTCTGATTAGCGGGAAATGTCTATAAACAAAGAACGAACCTCACGGCAACCAGCAGCGAGTGCCGCGTAGTTCTGCTGAAAACAGAACTCGGAAAGGCTTTACCCCCTCCCTGAAAGAGCACGCATCAGCCGACGCGCCTCTTCCAGTTCTCCGACGGGGAGTAAACAAACAACCAAGGAGCGCGCGAGCAGAACGGCTCCCAGCGGCTCAAATGCACAACACAGTACCTCTAGAGGAACGGGTGATGATGGTTCCGAAGTTCCGACCGCACAAAGCGGCCTGACGCCACAGCAGTCGGGACTCTCTCCAACCAAAACAGCAAACAGACAAATGACTAAGAATTACGTGCAGCTTCCTTCCTGTCTCCACTGAACTTAAACTTCCTGCAAACAGATGCTCATGGGAATTGTAGTCTATCTGCAAATTAGGTAGGCGTGGTGAGGCAGGATCCTGACAATATGCTCCAACCACCAGAACATTTCTGTCCTGCCTTCTTCTGACAGAACAATCTGTTCTGAATATGCCACACCTCTGCGAAGATGCAGTACCTTCAAATGCTAAAGAAACTGATAATGAGGGGCCCCGGGAAATTTACCTTAATGGAGGAAGCCAAAAGTCCTATGAATTGAGGCCCCCTGTCAGATATTATGACTTCAGGTATTCCATGGTAACGGAAAACATTAGACAGGAGCAGCTGTGCAGTCTGACTGGCTGTGGGGAGGTTTCTACATGGGATAAAATGACCCATTTTCGTGAGGCTATCCACCACAACCAGCACTGCTGTGTGTCCATGATCTGAGGGCAACCCTGTGATAAAATCCATGCTGATGCTCTGCCATGGCTTCTTCGGTGTAGGTAAAGGCATGAGTTTCCCCTGGCTCTGACACTGTAAGGTTTTAGCACGAGCACACACTTCGCACTGGCCCACCCACAAGGTCACATCTCTGGACAGTGAGTCCCACCAGAACTGTCTCTGCACTAAAAGCACTGTTTTCTTGATGCCTTGATGACCCGACGTTGGTGAAGAGTGACACCACTCAAAAGCCTTTTTCCGACTTTCCATAGAAGGCAAAAACAGTTTATTTAGTACGAAAGGCAGACCATGTTTAAGAGAACGACCGGAGTCTTTGCTACTCCAAAGTTTCCAAGCAGCCTCAGTTTTTTGTCATTTGATTGTCTCAAGGAATGCATCTGCGTTCAGCACACATATCACCTTCTTTGGTTCAATGATGGCCTCCATAGGAGGATCAGACTGTACCAACACCGTGTCACCCAAACGAGATAAAGTGTCCGCCTTTCTGTTTTCAGTGCCTGGACGGAAGGTGATGATAAAGTTATATTCAGCAAAAAACAACATCCACCTCATTTGCCTTTGAGACAGATGTCTAGCAGTTCTCATGTATTGCAAGTTGCGGTGGTCTGAATACACAGTTACAGGATATGAGGCCCCCCAAAGATATTGTCTCCGTTCTTGGAATGCCTTTTTTATAGCAAGTAGCTCTTTTTCTGCTATTGTGTAATTCTTTTCCGCCTGACTCAGCTTTTTTGAAAGATATGCCACCGGATGTAGTTATGTTATGTTATGTTAATATGTGGTTTATATAGCGCGCGGCTACTCAGGCAGAGTGTCCCGGCGCTGTGCAGATCTGTAGAGAGACGTAGAGCAGAAAACAGGCGCACTAGAGGCTGAAAAGCCAGGTCTTTAGGCCTTTCCTGAAGGACAGGAGGTTGTCAGCTTTTCTCAGAGAGAGGGGGAGCTTGTTCCAAAGCTGCGGGGCACAGGCTCTGTAGGAGCGACCTCCAATGCGTGAGTGCTTTACAGATGGAACAACAGCAAGGGCTTGTGTGGCTGAACGTAGCGATCTGGTAGGATGGTAGAACTGAACATGTTTCCTGAGGTAAACTGCACCGGTACCGTGTAAGGACTTAAAGGTCAAGGTCAAAGTCTTGAAGATGATACCTTTCCTTACCGGAAGCCAGTGAAGTGCCTCAAGGAGGGACGAGGTATGAGATCTGCGGCTTAAGCCGAAAATGGCCCTTGCAGCAGAGTTTTGGACACTCTGTAAGCGAGATAGGAGGTATTCTGGGAGCCCCAAATAGAGCACATTGGCATAGTCAAGCCTGGATCCAATCATTGCTTGTACAGTGATTCTCCTGTGAGCCTGAGACAATAGAGGAAGAAATTTCCTAAGTGTACGTAGCAGGCCAAAGCATTGGCCGACTAAAGCAAGGATCTGTGGTTTGAAGGTAAGACCATTGTCAAGTTTGACACCCAGGTTCTTAGCGATCGCAGTAGGAGAGGAAGGAGGATGCATATCTGCCGGCCACCAAGATTTCCATTGAGTATCAGGAGAGCAGCCAAAAAATATAATTTCAGACTTGTCTGAATTACATTTAAGCTGGTTCAACTGAAACCAGGAAAAGACTGCCTCTAAGCAGCTTTTAATAGAGTCACCCGCGAAATCAAAGTTTTTGTCACAGGTAAAAAGCAGCTGCGTATCGTCCGCATAGGACACGATACGCACGCCAAAGGTCTCCACTAGTTCAGCCAAGGGGGAGAGATACACGTTGAATAAAGTGGGACTAAGAACTGATCCCTGTGGCACTCCCACATCAAGAGATGGAACTGTTGCTGAAAAAGGGGGTGACCAGATCATTTGTTGGCGTTCGGAGAGAAAGGACTTAAGCCAATTGAGCACCGTCCCTCTAATACCGATCTCCTGAAGTCTAAAAAGGAGCCGGTTGTGAGGGACGGTGTCAAAGGCCTGAAGTCTAAAAAGGAGCCGGTTGTGAGGGACGGTGTCAAAGGCCGCTGAGAGGTCTAATAGTTAGTTGACCTGTTTGTGGATTCCTTTGCGACAAAATAGCCCCTACTGCCACATCCGAAGCGTCGGCCTCCACAGTATATGGCAGCTCAGGTTGTGGATGTGCAAGAATGGGAGCAGAAACAAATGCCCTCTTAAGACAGCTAAAGGCAGTATCAGCTTCCTGAGACCAACAAAACCCCACCCCTTTCCTAAGAAGACGGGAAAGAGGTGCAGCAATGTGTGAGAAGCCATCGATGAATCTCCTGTAATAGTTCGCGAAACCCAGAAAACATTGGACCTCCTTTACTGTTTTTGGTATAGGCCAAGACTGGACAGCTCGTACCTTTCGTTCTGCCATTTGTAACCCTTCAGGACAAAGCATAACTCCCAAAAACTCCACATTCTCCACCCCAAACTCACATTTACTGAGCTTGCAATACAATTTGTTATCTCTCAGCCTCTGCAGAACCTGTTTGACATGTTCTTGATGGATACTGACATTCTCAGAGTAAATTAAAATGTCATCGATGTAAACTACCACACTGATATCCACCAGATCTCTCAATACATCGTTTAGGAAGTATTGGAACGCTGCCGGGGCGTTACATAGCCCAAAGGGCATAACTGTATATTCGAATAACCCATAGCATGTTTTAAAGGCAGTCTTCCATTCATCCCCCTCTCTCATCCTCACCAGGTGATATGCCCCTCTTAGGTCCAGCTTAGTGTATATCCTGGCGTTCCGTACTTGATCTAACAAAACGGGAATGAGGGGGAGAGGATATCTGTTACGAATGGTGTTTTTGTTTAGCATTCTGTAGTCCACACATGCCCGCAATTCTCCACTAGATTTAGCAATGAAAAATAAAGGAGAAGCGGCAGGGGACTCAGAGGGTCGAATAAATCCTATAGACTGATAATGGTCCAAGTATTCCTTTAAATGCTTGGTTTCAGGCACTGACAAAGCATAAACACGGCATGTGGGCACCAATGCTCCTTCTACTAAATCAATACAACAATCGTAAGCACGATGAGGGGGTATCACATTTGCCAGTTGCTCACTAAATACATCCACATAAGAACGATATTCATCAGGTAACAAGACCTCCTTCTCTGCTGCAGTAGCCACCTGAAAAGGAGTAGATAACTCCACAGCCTGAGTAACAGGATGCAATGACATGTGTGTGTGACATTCTGGTGAGGGGAACCATAGCTTTTTTTCCCTCCAATCTATATCAGGGTTATGGTACGACAGCCATTGCATGCCCAGAATAACCTCATATTGAGGAGCCTCAATTATATTCAGAACCAAACTGTCTCGATGTTCCCCTTCGGGTATATCGACAGTTAACAATACCTCTTCCGTTTGTTCTGTAATCAACCCAGATTTTAGTGGTTTCCCATCCACCGCCCATACTTCCTCTGGGTGTTGTCTTTGTATGCCTTTCAATCCTAGTAAGGACACCAACCCACTATCAATGAAATTACCGGTGGCCCCTGAGTCAATCATTACCAACACCTGGTGTACCACTTGTTGACTTTCCAAACACATAGATAAAACAATGTGTGATACGGAATCACAAATAACTTCACAAACCAATGAGGGGAGTTTCAATTAGGCCTGATCTCCTATATCTTCTGTTGCATCATTGCCTAGGTCAGTATTAGACACCGCCAACCTTTTCTTGACCCATCCCCCCGTGGTTTTGGGCTTTGTAGGACATTCCCTTACATAGTGACCTTTTTTCCCGCAGTAGATGCACAACCCTTGTGTTCTGCGGGTTTCTCTCTCTTCTCTGGTTAACGGAGCCCTTACTGCTCCTATCTCCATGGGTTCATGATTTTCCGTCCCTCCCACTGGCCCTTTTCTACTCTGGTACTCAGGCCTGTAAGAACCTCTGTCCCACTTTTTTCTGTTTCCGGATCGCTCCGTCATCCTGCCATCCAATCTCAAGGAAAGGCTGATCATACCTGCACAGGTAGTGGGCTGAGAATCATTTTGAGCTATGACATCCTTCATCCCATCTCGCAGACCCTGATAAAATATAGACATCTGTTTTTCCTCTGGCCATGACGATTCAGCCACCAATCGGTTGAAGGACGTTAAATATGTGACCAGCTCATTCTGCCCCTGTCTTAACTCAAGCAATTCTTTATCTGCACTAAACGAAGTGGTTCGTCTATACCTTTCGGGACTTGCCAATGGTATGGGTGGAGGCACTGTAACCTGAATCCGTGGATTCAGAGTGGCTGCATCAAAGGATTGCCTGCCAACCTATCCACTCTATCTCTCAAAGCAGTGGTTTCTGCTCTGGAGGCTATCAACTCCTGCTGGACTAACACAAGAGCTTGTAAAACATCCTCCAGGGTAGCCACGTTTGTTCCGCAATTGTATCGGGTGAAGCATTTAACGTGGGCACGTAATTCTGTCAGGGCCCGCTCCGCAGGATACAATCGATGAACAAAGGGGTCCACCTCCTGATGTTACCAACACCCTGAATGTAGACACAGGGGGTTCGAACCATCAGGCGAGGGATAAATAATGAAGATAGACCGGGGAAGGGAAAGGGTCAGCAGGGACAAGGGTTCTGAAACGACAAAACATAGGAATTACAACACCAGTCTTTTGTAGTATTCTACTCTCAATAATTCTCGCTAGAAACTATAATACCTGATGAGGCTGTACACATTCTTCCAACCATCAGACAGATTTAGTCCAGCTTCCTGCAATGAAATATTTTCGTTATCAACTAATCACTTATTCAATACACCCCAAAACCATCTCAGAAACAGCCCACAACAGTACACACCATATCATGTGGAGATGGACTATTTTAAGACCCTTTATAAATGTAATTCTCTACTCAATCCAACAGTAGAGGTAGCTTCCCCTGTGGTTCAGAAATCATAAAAGAGTTGAAGAGAGGGAACTCCGTAAGCACTCAATTAGGATACTGTTTTTATAAGGATAGTTCAATCATGACAGAGAACAATCAGATCTGTGTCCAACTTGTCTCCAAATTGAAAGAAATGTTAACGGTAACGTGTGGTTGGAACCACCACCACGCTCTGCTAATTTCTATGTTGTATCTAGTTAATAATTAACACCGGAGATAGGTAGTTGAGACCACCACTCTACCCCGGTCTTAATTGAATCCAAACTTGCACCAGAATATTCGCAACGACTGTGGTCACAATCCGCACAACTTCTGATTAGCGGGAAATGTCTATAAACAAAGAACGAACCTCACGGCAACCAGCAGCGAGTGCCGCGTAGTTCTGCTGAAAACAGAACTCGGAAAGGCTTTACCCCCTCCCTGAAAGAGCACGCATCAGCCGACGCGCCTCTTCCAGTTCTCCGACGGGGAGTAAACAAACAACCAAGGAGCGCGCGAGCAGAACGGCTCCCAGCGGCTCAAATGCACAACACAGTACCTCTAGAGGAACGGGTGATGATGGTTCCGAAGTTCCGACCGCACAAAGCGGCCTGACGCCACAGCAGTCGGGACTCTCTCCAACCAAAACAGCAAACAGACAAATGACTAAGAATTACGTGCAGCTTCCTTCCTGTCTCCACCGAACTTAAACTTCCTGCAAACAGATGCTCATGGGAATTGTAGTCTATCTGCAAATTAGGTAGGCGTGGTGAGGCAGTTTCCTGACAATATGCTC
>NW_028253843.1:0-51541 GCF_964263255.1 Lissotriton vulgaris | reverse complement strand
CAAGCATCCAAGGACCGGTTTCTGGCTATCAGCCTTCTTCAGCCTGGATAGCTTGACTCCAGTGATGTGGAGAGCCTGGGACTCACGTCTAAGCATACCCAGCCCACTCGGGGTGAAAATTGCAAAAAACACAGCTGATGGACAGAATGCAGAACAATGTCTTACATTCACCCCAGTACAAAGATCTGGGCCTAAATCCATCGTTTTTTTGCACTCCACACCACCCTAGGTCAGACACTGGCTATATGCAAATCAGCCTTGACCCTGTGCCTCATGGGAACAGTCCAGCCCGAAATACCAAGCCATGTCTGTCCTAGACCGGAATCAAGCATCCAAGGACCAGTTTCGGGCTATCAGCCTTCTTCAGCCTGGATAGCTTGACTCCAGTGATGTGGAGAGCCTGGGACTCACGTCTGAGCATACCCAGCCCACTCGGGGTGAAAATTGCAAAAAACACAGTGGATGGACAGAATGAAGAACAATGTCTTACATTCACCCCAGTACAAAGATCTGGGCCTAAATCCATCGGTTTTTTGCACTCCACACCACCCTAGGTCAGACACTGGCTATATGCAAATCAGCCTTGACCCTGTGCCTCATGGGAACAGTCCAGCCCGAACTACCAAGCCATGTCTGTCCTAGACCGGAATCAAGCATCCAAGGACCGGTTTCTGGCTATCAGCCTTCTTCAGCCTGGATAGCTTGACTCCAGTGATGTGGAGACCCTGGGACTCACGTCTAAGCATACCCAGCCCACTCGGGGTGAAAATTGCAAAAAACACAGCTAATGGACAGAATGCAGAACAATGTCTTACATTCACCCCAGTACAAAGATCTGGGCCTAAATCCATCGTTTTTTTTGCACTCCACACCACCCTAGGTCAGACACTGGCTATATGCAAATCAGCCTTGACCCTGTGCCTCATGGGAACAGTCCAGCCCGAAATACCAAGCCATGTCTGTCCTAGACCGGAATCAAGCATCCAAGGACCAGTTTCTGGCTATCAGCCTTCTTCAGCCTGGATAGCTTGACTCCAGTGATGTGGAGAGCCTGGGACTCACGTCTGAGCATACCCAGCCCACTCGGGGTGAAAATTGCAAAAAACACAGTGGATGGACAGAATGAAGAACAATGTCTTACATTCACCCCAGTACAAAGATCTGGGCCTAAATCCATCGTTTTTTTGCAATCCACACCACCCTAGGTCAGACACTGGCTATATGCAAATCAGCCTTGACCCTGTGCCTCATGGGAACAGTCCAGCCCGAACTACCAAGCCATGTCTGTCCTAGACCGGAATCAAGCATCCAAGGACCGGTTTCTGGCTATCAGCCTGGATAGCTTGACTCCAGTGATGTGGAGAGCCTGGGACTCACGTCTGAGCATACCCAGCCCACTCGGGGTGAAAATTGCAAAAAACACAGTGGATGGACAGAATGAAGAACAATGTCTTACATTCACCCCAGTACAAAGATCTGGGCCTAAATCCATCGGTTTTTTGCACTCCACACCACCCTAGGTCAGACACTGGCTATATGCAAATCAGCCTTGACCCTGTGCCTCATGGGAACAGTCCAGCCCGAACTACCAAGCCATGTCTGTCCTAGACCGGAATCAAGCATCCAAGGACCGGTTTCTGGCTATCAGCCTTCTTCAGCCTGGATAGCTTGACTCCAGTGATGTGGAGACCCTGGGACTCACGTCTAAGCATACCCAGCCCACTCGGGGTGAAAATTGCAAAAAACACAGCTAATGGACAGAATGCAGAACAATGTCTTACATTCACCCCAGTACAAAGATCTGGGCCTAAATCCATCGTTTTTTTGCACTCCACACCACCCTAGGTCAGACACTGGCTATATGCAAATCAGCCTTGACCCTGTGCCTCATGGGAACAGTCCAGCCCGAAATACCAAGCCATGTCTGTCCTAGACCGGAATCAAGCATCCAAGGACCAGTTTCTGGCTATCAGCCTTCTTCAGCCTGGATAGCTTGACTCCAGTGATGTGGAGAGCCTGGGACTCACGTCTGAGCATACCCAGCCCACTCGGGGTGAAAATTGCAAAAAACACAGTGGATGGACAGAATGAAGAACAATGTCTTACATTCACCCCAGTACAAAGATCTGGGCCTAAATCCATCGTTTTTTTGCAATCCACACCACCCTAGGTCAGACACTGGCTATATGCAAATCAGCCTTGACCCTGTGCCTCATGGGAACAGTCCAGCCCGAACTACCAAGCCATGTCTGTCCTAGACCGGAATCAAGCATCCAAGGACCGGTTTCTGGCTATCAGCCTGGATAGCTTGACTCCAGTGATGTGGAGAGCCTGGGACTCACGTCTGAGCATACCCAGACCACTCGGCGTGAAAATTTCAAAAAGCACAGCTGATGGACAGAATGCAGAACAATGTCTTACATTCACCCCAGTACAAAGATCTGGGACTAAATCCATCGTTTTTTTCCACTACACACCACCCTAGGTCAGACTCTGGCTATATGCAAATAAGCCTTTACCCTGTGCCTCATGGGAACAGTCCTGCCTGAACTACCAAGCCATGTCTGTCCTATACCGGAATCAAGCATCCAAGGACCGGTTTCTGGCTATCAGCCTTCTTCAGCCTGGATAGCTTGACTCCAGTGAAGTAGAGAGCCTGGTACTCACGCCTGAGCATACCCAGCCCATTCGGGGTCAAAATTGCAAAAAAACACAGTTGATGGACAGAATGCAGAACAATGTCTTACATTCACCCCAGTACAAAGATCCGTGCCTCAATCCATCGTTTTTTTGCACTCCACACCACTCTAAGTCAGACACTGGCTATATGCAAATCAGCCTTGACCCTCTGCCTCATGGGAACAGTCCAGCCTGAACTACCAAGCCATGTCTGTCCTAGACCGGAATCAAGAATCCAAGGACCAGTTTCTGGCTATCAGCCTACTTCAGCCTGGATAGCTTGACTCCAGTGATGTGGAGATCCTGGGACTCACGTCTGAGCATTCCCAGCCCACTCGGGGTGAAAATTGCAAAAAACACAGTTGATAGACAGAATGCAGAACAATGTCTTACATTCACCCCAGTACAAAGATCTGGGCCTAAATCCATCGTTTTTTTGCACTCAACACCACCCTAGGTCAGACACTGGCTATATGCAAATCAGCCTTGACCCTGTGCCTCATGGGAACAGTCCAGCCCGAACTACCAAGCCATGTCTGTCATAGACCGGAATCAAGCATCCAAGGACCGGTTTCTGGCTATCAGCCTTCTTCAGCCTGGATAGCTTGACTCCAGTGATGTGGAGAGCCTGGGACTCACGTCTAAGCATACCCAGCCCACTCGCGGTGAAAATTGCAAAAAACACAGCTGATGGACAGAATGCAGAACAATGTCTTAAATTCACCCCAGTACAAAGATCTGGGCCTAAATCCATCGTTTTTTTGCACTCCACACCACCCTAGGTCAGGCACTGGCTATATGCAAATCAGCCTTGACCCTGTGCCTCATGGGATCAGTCCAGCCCGAACTACCAAGCCATGTCTGTCCTTGACCGGAATCAAGCATCCAAGGACCGGTTTCTGGCTATCAGTCTTCTTCAGCCTGGATAGCTTAACTCCAGTAATGTGGAGAGCCTGGGACTCACGTCTGAGCATACCCAGCCCACTCGGGGTGAAAATTGCAAAAAACATAGTTGATGGACAGAATGCAGAACAATGTCTTACATTCACCCCAGTACAAAGATCTGGGCCTAAATCCATCGTTTTTTTGCACTCCACACCACCCTAGGTCAGACACTGGCTATATGCAAATCAGCCTTGACCCTGTGCCTCATGGGAACAGTCCAGCCCGAACTACCAAGCCATGTCTGTCCTAGACCGGAATCAAGCATCCAAGGACCGGTTTCTGGCTATCAGCCTTCTTCAGCCTGGATAGCTTGACTCCAGTGATGTGGAGAGCCTGGGACTCACGTCTGAGCATTCCCAGCCCACTCGGGGTGAAAATTGAAAAAAACACAGCTGATGGACAGACTGCAGAACAATGTCTTAAATTCACCACAGTACAAAGATCTGGGCCTAAATCCATCATTTTTTTGCACTCCACATCACCCTAGGTCAGACACTGGCTATATGCAAATCAGCCTTGACCCTGTGCCTCATGGGAACAGTCCAGCCCGAACTATCAAGCCATGTCTGTCCTAGACCGGAATCAAGCATCCAAGACCGGTTTCTGGCTATTAGCCTTCTTCAGCCTGGATAGCTTGACTCCAGTGATGTGGAGAGCCTGGGACTCACGTCTGAGCATACCCAGCCCACTCGGTGTGAAAATTGCAAAAAACACAGTTGATGGACAGAATGCAGAACAATGTCTTACATTCACCCTAGTACAAAGATCTGGTCCTAAATCCATCATTTTTTTGCACTCCACACTACCCTAGGTCAGACACTGGCTATATGCAAATCAGCCTTGACCCTGTGCCTCATAGGAACAGTCCAGCCAGAACTACCAAGCCATGTCTGTCCTAGACCGGAATCGAGCATCCAAGTACCGGTTTCTGGCTATCAGCCTTCTTCAGCCTGGATAGCTTGACTCCAGTGATGTGGAGAGCCTGGGACTCACGTCTGAGCATTCCCAGCCCACTCGGGGTGAAAATTGCAAAAAACACAGTTGATGGACAGAATGCAGAACAATGTCTTACATTCACCCCAGTACAAAGATCTGGGCCTAAATCCATTGTTTTTTTGCACTCCACACCACCCTAGGTCAGACACTGGCTATATGCAAATCAGCCTTGACCCTGTGCCTCATGAGAACAGTCCAGCCCGAACTACCAAGCCATGTCTGTCCTAGACCGGAATCAAGCATCCAAGGACCGGTTTCTGGCTATCAGCCTTCTTCAGCCTGGATAGCTTGACTCCAGTGATGTGGAGAGCCTGGGACTCACGTCTGGGCATACCCCGCCCACTCAGGGTGAAAATTGCAAAAAACACAGTTGATGGAAAGAATGCAGAACAATGTCTTACATTCACCCCAGTACACAGATCTGGGCCTAAATCTATCGTTTGTTTGCACTCCACACCACCCTAGGTCAGACACTGGCTATATGCAAATCAGCCTTGACCCTCTGCCTCATGGGAAGAGTCCAGCCCGAACTACCAAGCCATGTCTGTCCTAGACCCGAATCAAGCATCCAAGTACCGGTTTCTGCCTATCAGCCTTCTTCAGCCTGGATAGCTTGACTCCAGTGATGTGGAGAGCCCGGGACTCACGTCTGAGCATACCCAGCCCATTAGGCGTGAACATTTCAAAAAGCACAGCAGATGGACAGAATGCAGAACAATGTCTTACATTCACCCCAGTACAAAGATCTGGGCCTAAATCCATCATTTTTTCCACTACACACCACCCTAGGTCAGACACTGGCTATATGCAAATCAGCCTTGACCCTGTGCCTCATGGGAACAGTCCAGCCCGAAATACCAAGCCATGTCTGTCCTAGACCGGAATCAAGCATCCAAGGACCAGTTTCTGGCTATCAGCCTTCTTCAGCCTGGATAGCTTGACTCCAGTGATGTGGAGAGCCTGGGACTCACGTCTGAGCATACCCAGCCCACTCGGGGTGAAAATTGCAAAAAACACAGTGGATGGACAGAATGCAGAACAATGTCTTACATTCACCCCAGTACAAAGATCTGGGCCTAAATCCATCGTTTTTTTGCACTCCACACCACCCTAGGTCAGACACTGGCTATATGCAAATCAGCCTTGACCCTGTGCCTCATGGGAACAGTCCAGCCCGAACTACCAAGCCATGTCTGTCCTAGACCGGAATCAAGCATCCAAGGACCGGTTTCTGGCTATCAGCCTTCTTCAGCCTGGATAGCTTGACTCCAGTGATGTGGAGAGCCTGGGACTCACGTCTAAGCATACCCAGCCCACTCGGGGTGAAAATTGCAAAAAACACAGCTGATGGACAGAATGCAGACCAATGCCTTAAATTCACCCCAGTACAAAGATCTGGGCCTAAATCCATCGTTTTTTTGCACTCCACACCACCCTAGGTCAGACACTGGCTATATGCAAATCAGCCTTGACCCTGTGCCTCATGGGATCAGTCCAGCCCGAACTACCAAGCCATGTCTGTCCTTGACCGGAATCAAGCATCCAAGGACCGGTTTCTGGCTATCAGTCTTCTTCAGCCTGGATAGCTTAACTCCAGTAATGTGGAGAGCATGGGATTCACGTCTGAGCATACCCAGCCCACTCGGGGTGAAAATTGCAAAAAACACAGTTGATGGACAGAATGCAGAACAATGTCTTACACTCACCCCAGTACAAAGATCTGGGCCTAAATCCATCATTTTTTTGCACTCCACACCACCCTAGGTCAGACACTGGCTATATGCAAATCAGCCATGACCCTGTGCCTCATGGGAACAGTCCAGCCCGAACTACCAAGCCATGTCTGTCCTAGACCGGAATCAAGCATCCAAGGACCAGTTTCTGGCTATCAGCCTTCTTCAGCCTGGATAGCTTGACTCCAGTGATGTGGAGAGCCTGGGACTCACGTCTAAGCATACCCAGCCCACTCGGGGTGAAAATTGCAAAAAACACAGCTGATGGACAGAATGCAGAACAATGTCTTACATTCACCCCAGTACAAAGATCTGGGCCTAAATCCATCGTTTTTTTGCACTCCACACCACCCTAGGTCAGACACTGGCTATATGCAAATCAGCCTTGACCCTGTGCCTCATGGGAACAGTCCAGCCCGAAATACCAAGCCATGTCTGTCCTAGACCAGAATCAAGCATCCAAGGACCAGTTTTTGGCTATCAGCCTTCTTCAGCCTGGATAGCTTGACTCCAGTGATGTGGAGAGCCTGGGACTCACATCTGAGCATACCCAGCCCACTCCTGGTGAAAATTGCAAAAAACACAGTGGATGGACAGAATGCAGAACAATGTCTTACATTCACCCCAGTACAAAGATCTGGGCCTAAATCCATCGTTTTTTTGCACTCCACACCACCCTAGGTCAGACACTGGCTATATGCAAATCAGCCTTGTCCCTGTGCCTCATGGGAACAGTCCAGCCCGAACTACCAAGCCATGTCTGTCCTAGACCGGAATCAAGCATCCAAGGACCAGTTTCTGGCTATCAGCCTTCTTCAGCCTGGATAGCTTGACTCCAGTGATGTGGAGATCCTGGGACTCACGTCTGAGCATTCCCAGCCCACTCTGTCAGGGACTAGCAAGGCGCCTACCTAAACTGTTAAACTACATCTCCCAGAAGCCCGGGTAGTGGGAGTGGCGCTATAAAGGAGGGGTGGGACCACCTGACATTGTTCGTGATTTTGTGTCTAGCTGTGCTTGATTTCTACCGGAGTTAGATTCCTGGAGTGTGCCTGATTGTTCTTACGAAGGAAACCCATCGAGGGGTGGAGGATTGTCTCTGGCGAGTGTGAGAAACGCTCGCATTTTGTTTCCTGCTGACTCGGGTGTTTACCGAGTAGCGGGAAAGCTATTAGGCGTTTGGAACTATTGCTATCGGTTACACGCCTGAGTCTGAGAACTGCGTGCAGAGAGAGCGAGGGAGAGCGGACTTCTGTTCAACGTGCCGCGTCCTGTGAGTAAACAACAGCGCAAAGTATTTATGCGCTACCATCACTGGGGAATCGCATTTCAGTAACTTAAAAGGAAATAGTATGCTGAACGTGAACTGACACGGCGGTTCAGTACAAAGAGTCATTTGCATACTGGGAGAGCGGAGTGTTGTGGAGAGGCTTCTCTAGACACCACCGTTACGAAGAAAAACACTAGTGTTTGTTAATTCAAGTGCCAAAGCGGAAGGTTGTGGGGCTCTACACCTTGCCGTGTTTGGAGCAAGAGCTATTGAGGATTTATTGGTTAACTGTAGTAAAACGGAGGGCAGTAGTGTTAGCTATGTCTTGCCGTGCCTCGTAACAAGACAATCTCTGGTACATTTTATGGATTGGTCTTCGTTTTTTCACTTTACTTATTGTTTGGATTGGATTCATTTGGAATGGTGTGAAGGAAACACATTTATAAGTTGGAGAGACCTAAAACAAGGAAGGGTACTTTACCAGATATGTATTGAGGAATTTACATGGTGACTTGTATGTTAAAGGAGTTAACAGCTTATTGTATTTTCTAGGGAACAAAGAATCTGACGTGCAAATACGTAACTCATCAGGGAAGAGGTGGAGTGCACTAATTTCATTGAGGTGATTCTTGTGTTCTGTTTAACAAGACTGAAATAGTGTAGGGGTTAGCTGTGTTCATTTATAACCTTGTATTCCATTTTCTTGTCTTTCAGCTATCCCTTCCCTGCTGTCCCCTTCCGTCCCCTCCTTGTTCTATTTTTTTCCTCGCCCTATCCCTCGAACTCACTGTGCTTTTACGTCAGTGTGTTGGTGTGGTCGGGAGGTGGAGCCCTATGTACTACAATCGGATCCTGCAGCGTGGTGCCTGACAGAATCACGAACCCACGAATTGCATTCTGCCTGGTCCGGTTGTTGTACATATGGCCACCTTGGAGGACGTGATGCGGGCTTTGGTCCTGGTCCAACAGTAGTTGGCAACATCCAAGACAGAGGCCGCTGTACTTAAAGATAGGGTAGAGCAGTTATCCAAGAATCCTTTTTCCGCTAGTCCCTCTCAAATACAAGTTACAGTTCCTCCCCCTATTCCGTTGGCTACCCCAGAAAGGTATGCAGGTGATCCACGTAAAACACAGGTGTTTTTGACTCAGGTGATGCTCCATTTCTCTTGTAAACCGGCTTCCTTCCCCACTAATCACTCAAGGGTTGCCTTTGCTATTTCGTATTTGGTGGGGGATGCCGCTAACTGGGCAGTACCTCTGATAAAGAGAGACGACGCTATCTTGTCTAATTGGACAGCATTCAAAAACGAGTTTGAGAAGGTTTTTGATAGGAGGGCCACAAACTTCAGTGCCGATAAAGAGTTGTTGACCTTGCGTCAGGGCAGAAGTGATTTAATAACGTACCTAACAACTTTTAATCGATTAGTGGCTGAAACTGAATGGCCAGAAGGAAAAAGGATGTCTTTGTTTTATCAGGGATTAAGGTATGAATTAAAAGATATGGTGGCACAGATAGACCCCCAACCCACTATGTGTGTAGACATGGTGAATCGGGTTTTAAGGCTGGATGGTAGACTGACTGAGCGGAGTGGAGATAGAAGAAAATGGGACAGGGGTTACCATCGTATAGCGAGTTCCCCTCCTAGAGCTATAGAGGCAGCGGAAGACGGGTCAGAACCTATGGAAATAGGAGCTATTAGACCCCCTCTGTCTAATGATGAGAAAGAAAGCAGAAGAGTACACGGCCTTTGTATGTACTGTGGCAAAAAGGGGCATTACGTCCGTGAATGCCCTTCTAAGCCCAAGAGTCCCTCTAGTTGGAACACGAATAAAAAAGTAGCTGTTTCCACTATAGGAAGGGAGGCAGACAACTTGTTAGTGCCTTCATCCCGAGAGAAAGAGATACCTGAGTGGAGACTCACTTCCCTATCTTCACCTGGGATAGGAGTGAATGAGTCACACCTGGTTCTTACCATGTCCTTAGAGTGTGAGCAGAAAATCCATCAAGTCAGGGTTATGTTGGACACAGAGTTACAGGTAATTTTATTGATGACGGGTTAGTGTCTCGCTTGGCCATCCCCAGGGTACCTAGAGATAAACCAGAGGAGGTTTTGGCAGTAGATGGACAGCCCATAACATCAGGTCTAATAGTTGAGAAAACAGCTGAGGTGGTGTTATCAATAGAAGGGTCAGAAGGGAGACATGTGGAAAAGATAGCGTTGAACATTATAGAAGCGCCCCATTATAAGATCATATTGGGGATGCCGTGGTTTACGTACCACAACCCTGTTATAGACTGGAAAACCCGAACAGTGCAATTTTTGTCTGGGTATTGTCAGGAACATCTGGTGTCTTATGCATCCTCACCTTTAGCGGTGGTCGCATGTCAGTTCATGGGGGGCACATTGTCAGAGAAAGAGGTGGTCACCGTCCGCCCTGGGTGGGGAAACCGGAAGACAGACACAGTAACTCGACAGACACTGCCGATTAAGGAGGGAGTGAAAGGGAAACAGTCTATTATTCCTACAGGGAAGGTTATTTGCGTGGTGAGGGAGGAGAGGTCCAGCAAGAATGCGTGGCATAGTTCCATGGGAATGCTCCCCTTACTAGCTAATTCCGGAATCGACGCAATCACATTGCCGGTTGATATACCTGTCGATCTCCACTATCAACCCTCTGTTGAGGTAAAGGTATTAATGCTGAAGAGGGTTCACAAGGGGGTGCAGGTGTGTTTGAACCAGGTCAAGGAGGTGTACAATAAAGGGGTGGTTTGTTCCGATGTACATGCTCCTGGGGCGGTGCGGACTTTTCATCGAAGGTTTCCAGCTAAGCCTGGCCCTAGGAGGCGCTAGGGATGGGGACATACTGTCAGGGACTAGCAAGGCGCCTACCTAAACTGTTAAACTACATCTCCCAGAAGCCCGGGTAGTGGGAGTGGCGCTATAAAGGAGGGGTGGGACCACCTGACATTGTTCGTGATTTTGTGTCTAGCTGTGCTTGATTTCTACCGGAGTTAGATTCCTGGAGTGTGCCTGATTGTTTTTACGAAGGAAACCCATCGAGGGGTGGAGGATTGTCTCTGGCGAGTGTGAGAAACGCTCGCATTTTGTTTCCTGCTGACTCGGGTGTTTACCGAGTAGCGGGAAAGCTATTAGGTGTTTGGAACTATTGCTATCGGTTACACGCCTGAGTCTGAGAACTGCGTGCAGAGAGAGCGAGGGAGAGCGGACTTCTGTTCAACGTGCCGCGTCCTGTGAGTAAACAACAGCGCAAAGTATTTATGCGCTACCATCACTGGGGAATCGCATTTCAGTAACTTAAAAGGAAATAGTATGCTGAACGTGAACTGACACGGCGGTTCAGTACAAAGAGTCATTTGCATACTGGGAGAGCGGAGTGTTGTGGAGAGGCTTCTCTAGACACCACCGTTACGAAGAAAAACACTAGTGTTTGTTAATTCAAGTGCCAAAGCGGAAGGTTGTGGGGCTCTACACCTTGCCGTGTTTGGAGCAAGAGCTATTGAGGATTTATTGGTTAACTGTAGTAAAACGGAGGGCAGTAGTGTTAGCTATGTCTTGCCGTGCCTCGTAACAAGACAATCTCTGGTACATTTTATGGATTGGTCTTCGTTTTTTCACTTTACTTATTGTTTGGATTGGATTCATTTGGAATGGTGTGAAGGAAACACATTTATAAGTTGGAGAGACCTAAAACAAGGAAGGGTACGTTACCAGATATATATTGAGGAATTTACATGGTGACTTGTATGTTAAAGGAGTTAACAGCTTATTGTATTTTCTAGGGAACAAAGAATCTGACGTGCAAATACCTAACTCATCAGGGAAGAGGTGGAGTGCACTAATTTCATTGAGGTGATTCTTGTGTTCTGTTTAACAAGACTGAAATAGTGTAGGGGTTAGCTGTGTTCATTTATAACCTTGTATTCCATTTTCTTGTCTTTCAGCTATCCCTTCCCTGCTGTCCCCTTCCGTCCCCTCCTTGTTCTATTTTTTCCCTCACCCTATCCCTCGAACTCACTGTGCTTTTACGTCAGTGTGTTGGTGTGGTCGGGAGGTGGAGCCCTATGTGCTACAATCGGATCCTGCAGCGTGGTGCCTGACACACTCGGGGTGAAAATTGCAAAAAACACAGTTGATAGACAGAATGCAGAACAATGTCTTACATTCACCCCAGTACAAAGATCTGGGCCTAAATCCATCGTTTTTTTGCTCTCAACACCACCCTAGGTCAGGCACTGGCTATATGCAAATCAGCCTTGACCCTGTGCCTCATGGGAACAGTCCAGCCCGAACTACCAAGCCATGTCTGTCCTAGACCGGAATCAAGCATCCAAGGACCGGTTTCTGGCTATCAGCCTTCTTCAGCCGGGATAGCTTGACTCCAGTGATGTGGAGAGCCTGGGACTCACGTCTGAGCATAACCAGCCCACTCGGGGTGAAAATTGCAAAAAAACACAGTTGATGGACAGAATGCAGAACAATGTCTTACATTCACCCCAGTACAAAGATCTGGGCCTAAATCCATCGTATTTTTGCACTCCACACCACCCTAGGTCAGACACTGGCTATATGCAAATCAGCCTTGACCCTCTGCCTCATGGGAAGAGTCCAGCCCGAACTACCAAGCCATGTCTGTCCTAGACCGGAATCAAGAATCAAGGACCGGTTTCTGGCTATCAGCCTTCTTCAGCCAGGATAGCTTGACTCCATTGATGTGGAGAGCCTGGGACTCACGTCTGAGCATACCCAGCCCACTCGGGGTGAAAATTGCAAAAAACACAGTTGATGGACAGAATGCAGAACAATGTCTTACATTCACCCCAGTACAAAGATATGGGCCTAAATCCATCATTTTTTTGCACTCCACACCACCCTAGGTCAGACACTGGCTATATGCAAATCAGCCATGACCCTGTGCCTCATGGGAACAGTCCAGCCCGAACTACCAAGCCATGTCTGTCCTAGACAGGAATCAAGCATCCAAGGACCGGTTTCTGGCTATCAGCCTTCTTCAGCCTGGATAGCTTGACTCCAGTGATGTGGAGAGCCTGGGACTCACGTCTAAGCATACCCAGCCCACTCGGGGTGAAAATTGCAAAAAACACAGCTGATGGACAGAATGCAGAACAATGTCTTACATTCACCCCAGTACAAAGATCTGGGCGTAAATCCATCGTTTTTTTGCACTCCACACCACCCTAGGTCAGACACTGGCTATATGCAAATCAGCCTTGACCCTGTGCCTCATGGGAACAGTCCAGCCCGAAATACCAAGCCATGTCTGTCCTAGACCGGAATCAAGCATCCAAGGACCAGTTTCTGGCTATCAGCCTTCTTCAGCCTGGATAGGTTGACTCCAGTGATGTGGAGAGCCTGGGACTCACGTCTGAGCATACCCAGCCCACTCGGGGTGAAAATTGCAAAAAACACAGTGGATGGACAGAATGCAGAACAATGTCTTACATTCACCCCAGTACAAAGATCTGGGCCTAAATCCATCGTTTTTTTGCACTCCACACCACTCTAGGTCAGACACTGGCTATATGCAAATCAGCCTTGACCCTGTGCCTCATGGGAACAGTCCAGCCCGAACTACCAAGCCATGTCTGTCCTAGACCGGAATCAAGCATCCAAGGACCGGTTTCTGGCTATCAGCCTTCTTCAGCCTGGATAGCTTGACTCCAGTGATGTGGAGAGCCTGGGACTCACGTCTAAGCATACCCAGCCCACTCGGGGTGAAAATTGCAAAAAACACAGCTGATGGACAGAATGCAGAACAATGTCTTAAATTCACCCCAGTACAAAGATCTGGGCCTAAATCCATCATTTTTTTGCACTCCACACCACCCTAGGTCAGACACTGGCTATATGCAAATCAGCCTTGACCCTGTGCCTCATGGGATCAGTCCAGCCCGAACTACCAAGCCATGTCTGTCTTTGACCGGAATCAAGCATCCAAGGACCGGTTTCTGGCTATCAGTCTTCTTCAGCCTGGATAGCTTAACTCCAGTAATGTGGAGAGCATGAGATTCACGTCTGAGCATACCCAGCCCACTCGGGGTGAAAATTGCAAAAAACACAGTTGATGGACAGAATGCAGAACAATGTCTTACACTCACCCCAGTACAAAGATCTGGGCCTAAATCCATCATTCTTTTGCACTCCACACCACCCTAGGTCAGACACTGGCTATATGCAAATCAGCCATGACCCTGTGCCTCATGAGAACAGTCCAGCCCGAAATACCAAGCCATGTCTGTCCTAGACCGGAATCAAGCATCCAAGGACCGGTTTCTGCTATCAGCCTTCTTCAGCCTGGATAGCTTGACTCCAGTGATGTGGAGAGCCTGGGACTCACGTCTGGGCATACCCCGCCAACTCAGGGTGAAAATTGCAAAAAACACAGTTGATGGAAAGAATGCAGAACAATGTCTTACATTCAGCCCAGTACAAAGATCTGGGCCTAAATCCATCGTTTTGTTGCACTCCACACCACCCTAGGTCAGACACTGACTATATGCAAATCAGCCTTTACCCTGTGCCTCATGAGAACAGTCCAGCCCGAACTACCAAGCCATGTCTGTCCTAGACCGGAATCAAGCATCCAATGACCGGTTTCTGGCTATCAGCCTGCTTCAGCCTGGATAGCTTGACTCCAGTGATGTGGAGAGCCTGGGACTCACGTCTGAGCATACCCAGCCCACTCGCGGTGAAAATTGCAAAAAACACAGTGGATGGACAGAATGCAGAACAATGTCTTACATTCACCCCAGTACAAAGATCTGGGCCTAAATCCATCGTTTTTTTGCACTCCACACCACCCTAGGTCAGACACTGGCTATATGCAAATCAGCCTTGACCCTGTGCCTCATGGGAACAGTCCAGCCCGAACTACCAAGCCATGTCTGTCCTAGACCGGAATCAAGCATCCAAGGACCGGTTTCTGGCTATCAGCCTTCTTCAGCCTGGATAGCTTGACTCCAGTGATGTGGAGAGCCTGGGACTCACGTCTAAGCATACCCAGCCCACTCGGGGTGAAAATTGCAAAAAACACAGCTGATGGACAGAATGCAGAACAATGTCTTAAATTCACCCCAGTACAAAGATCTGGGCCTAAATCCATCATTTTTTTGCACTCCACACCACCCTAGGTCAGACACTGGCTATATGCAAATCAGCCTTGACCCTGTGCCTCATGGGATCAGTCCAGCCCGAACTACCAAGCCATGTCTGTCCTTGACCGGAATCAAGCATCCAAGGACCGGTTTCTGGCTATCAGTCTTCTTCAGCCTGGATAGCTTAACTCCAGTAATGTGGAGAGCATGAGATTCACGTCTGAGCATACCCAGCCCACTCGGGGTGAAAATTGCAAAAAACACAGTTGATGGACAGAATGCAGAACAATGTCTTACACTCACCCCAGTACAAAGATCTGGGCCTAAATCCATCATTCTTTTGCACTCCACACCACCCTAGGTCAGACACTGGCTATATGCAAATCAGCCATGACCCTGTGCCTCATGAGAACAGTCCAGCCCGAAATACCAAGCCATGTCTGTCCTAGACCGGAATCAAGCATCCAAGGACCGGTTTCTGCTATCAGCCTTCTTCAGCCTGGATAGCTTGACTCCAGTGATGTGGAGAGCCTGGGACTCACGTCTAAGCATACCCAGCCCACTCGGGGTGAAAATTGCAAAAAACACAGCTGATGGACAGAATGCAGAACAATGTCTTACATTCACCCCAGTACAAAGATCTGGGCCTAAATCCATCGTTTTTTTGCACTCCACACCACCCTAGGTCATACACTGACTATATGCAAATCAGCCTTTACCCTGTGCCTCATGAGAACAGTCCAGCCCGAACTACCAAGCCATGTCTGTCCTAGACCGGAATCAAGCATCCAATGACCGGTTTCTGGCTATCAGCCTGCTTCAGCCTGGATAGCTTGACTCCAGTGATGTGGAGAGCCTGGGACTCACGTCTGAGCATACCCAGCCCACTCGCAATGAAAATTGCAAAAAACACAGTTGATGGACAGAATGCAGAATAATGTCTTATATTCACCCCAGTACAAAGATCTGGGCCTAAATCCATCGTTTTTTTGCACTCCACACCACCCTAGGTCAGACACTGGCTATATGCAAATCAACCTTGACCCTGTGCCTCATGAGAACAGTCCAGCCCGAACTACCAAGCCATGTCTGTCCTAGACCGGAATCAAGCATCCAAGGACCGGTTTCTGGCTATCAGCCTTCTTCAGCCTGGATAGCTTGACTCCAGTGATGTGGAGAGCCTGGGACTCACGTCTGGGCATACCCCGCCCACTCAGGGTGAAAATTGCAAAAAACACAGTTGATGGAAAGAATGCAGAACAATGTCTTACATTCACCCCAGTACACAGATCTGGGCTTAAATCTATCGTTTGTTTGCACTCCACACCACCCTAGGTCAGACACTGGCTATATGCAAATCAGCCTTGACCCTCTGCCTCATGGGAAGAGTCCAGCCCGAACTACCAAGCCATGTCTGTCCTAGACCGGAATCAAGCATCCAAGTACCGGTTTCTGCCTATCAGCCTTCTTCAGCCTGGATAGCTTGACTCCAGTGATGTGGAGAGCCCGGGACTCACGTCTGAGCATACCCAGCCCACTCGGCGTGAAAATTTCAAAAAGCACAGCTTATGGACAGAATGCAGAACAATGTCTTACATTCACCCCAGTACAAAGATCTGGGCCTAAATCCATCGTTTTTTTCCACTACACACCACCCTAGGTCAGACACTGGCTATATGCAAATCAGCCTTGACCCTCTGCCTCATGGGAAGAGTCCAGCCCGAACTACCAAGCCATGTCTGTCCTAGACTGGAATCAAGAATCAAGGACCGGTTTCTGGCTATCAGCCTTCTTCAGCCAGGATAGCTTGACTCCATTGATGTGGAGAGCCTGGGACTCACGTCTGAGCATACCCAGCCCACTCGGGGTGAAAATTGCAAAAAACACAGTTGATGGACAGAATGCAGAACAATGTCTTATATTCACCCCAGTACAAAGATCTGGGCATAAATCCATCGTTTTTTTGCACTCCACACCACCCTAGGTCAGACACTGGCTATATGCAAAGCAGCCTTGACCCTGTGCCTCATGGGAACAGTCCAGCCCGAAATACCAAGCCATGTCTGTCCTAGACCGGAATCAAGCATCCAAGGACCAGTTTCTGGCTATCAGCCTTCTTCAGCCTGGATAGCTTGACTCCAGTGATGTGGAGAGCCTGGGACTCACGTCTGAGAATACCCAGCCCACTCAGGGTGAAAATTGCAAAAAACACAGTGGATGGACAGAATGCAGAACAATGTCTTACATTCACCCCAGTACAAAGATCTGGGCCTAAATCCATCGTTTTTTTGCACTCCACACCACCCTAGGTCAGACACTGGCTATATGCAAATCAGCCTTGACCCTGTGCCTCATGGGAACAGTCCAGCCCGAACTACCAAGCCATGTCTGTCCTAGACCGGAATCAAGCATCCAAGGACCGGTTTCTGGCTATCAGCCTTCTTCAGCCTGGATAGCTTGACTCCAGTGATGTGGAGAGCCTGGGACTCACGTGTAAGCATACCCAGCCCACTCGGGGTGAAAATTGCAAAAAACACAGCTGATGGACAGAATGCAGAACAATGTCTTAAATTCACCCCAGTACAAAGATCTGGGCCTAAATCCATCGTTTTTTTGCACTCCACACCACCCTAGGTCAGACACTGGCTATATGCAAATCAGCCTTGACCCTGTGCCTCATGGGATCAGTCCAGCCCGAACTACCAAGCCATGTCTGTCCTTGACCGGAATCAAGCATCCAAGGACCGGTTTCTGGCTATCAGTCTTCTTCAGCCTGGATAGCTTAACTCCAGTAATGTGGAGAGCATGGGATTCACGTCTGAGCATACCCAGCCCACTCGGGGTGAAAATTGCAAAAAACACAGTTGATGGACAGAATGCAGAACAATGTCTTACACTCACCCCAGTACAAAGATCTGGGCCTAAATCCATCATTCTTTTGCACTCCACACCACCCTAGGTCAGACACTGGCTATATGCAAATCAGCCATGACCCTGTGCCTCATGGGAACAGTCCAGCCCGAACTACCAAGCCATGTCTGTCCTAGACCGGAATCAAGCATCCAAGGACCGGTTTCTGGCTATCAGCCTTCTTCAGCCTGGATAGCTTGACTCCAGTGATGTGGAGAGCCTGGGACTCACGTCTAAGCATACCCAGCCCACTCGGGGTGAAAATTGCAAAAAACACAGCTGATGGACAGAATGCAGAACAATGTCTTACATTCACCCCAGTACAAAGATCTGGGCCTAAATCCATCGTTTTTTGCACTCCACACCACCCTAGGTCAGACACTGGCTATATGCAAATCAGCCTTGACCCTGTGCCTCATGGGAACAGTCCAGCCCGAACTACCAAGCCATGTCTGTCCTAGACCGGAATCAAGCATCCAAGGACCGGTTTCTGGCTATCAGCCTTCTTCAGCCTGGATAGCTTGACTCCAGTGATGTGGAGAGCCTGGGACTCACGTCTAAGCATACCCAGCCCACTCGGGGTGAAAATTGCAAAAAACACAGCTGATGGACAGAATGCAGAACAATGTCTTAAATTCACCCCAGTACAAAGATCTGGGCCTAAATCCATCATTTTTTGCACTCCACACCACCCTAGGTCAGACACTGGCTATATGCAAATCAGCCTTGACCCTGTGCCTCATGGGATCAGTCCAGCCCGAACTACCAAGCCATGTCTGTCCTTGACCGGAATCAAGCATCCAAGGACCGGTTTCTGGCTATCAGTCTTCTTCAGCCTGGATAGCTTAACTCCAGTAATGTGGAGAGCATGAGATTCACGTCTGAGCATACCCAGCCCACTCGGGGTGAAAATTGCAAAAAACACAGTTGATGGACAGAATGCAGAACAATGTCTTACACTCACCCCAGTACAAAGATCTGGGCCTAAATCCATCATTCTTTTGCACTCCACACCACCCTAGGTCAGACACTGGCTATATGCAAATCAGCCATGACCCTGTGCCTCATGAGAACAGTCCAGCCCGAAATACCAAGCCATGTCTGTCCTAGACCGGAATCAAGCATCCAAGGACCGGTTTCTGCTATCAGCCTTCTTCAGCCTGGATAGCTTGACTCCAGTGATGTGGAGAGCCTGGGACTCACGTCTGGGCATACCCCGCCAACTCAGGGTGAAAATTGCAAAAAACACAGTTGATGGAAAGAATGCAGAACAATGTCTTACATTCACCCCAGTACAAAGATCTGGGCCTAAATCCATCGTGTTTTTGCACTCCACACCACCCTAGGTCAGACACTGACTATATGCAAATCAGCCTTTACCCTGTGCCTCATGAGAACAGTCCAGCCCGAACTACCAAGCCATGTCTGTCCTAGACCGGAATCAAGCATCCAATGACCGGTTTCTGGCTATCAGCCTGCTTCAGCCTGGATAGCTTGACTCCAGTGATGTGGAGAGCCTGGGACTCACGTCTGAGCATACCCAGCCCACTCGCGGTGAAAATTGCAAAAAACACAGTTGATGGACAGAATGCAGAATAATGTCTTATATTCACCCCAGTACAAAGATCTGGGCCTAAATCCATCGTTTTTTTGCACTCCACACCACCCTAGGTCAGACACTGGCTATATGCAAATCAACCTTGACCCTGTGCCTCATGAGAACAGTCCAGCCCGAACTACCAAGCCATGTCTGTCCTAGACCAGAATCAAGCATCCAAGGACCAGTTTCTGGCTATCAGCCTTCTTCAGCCTGGATAGCTTGACTCCAGTGATGTGGAGAGCCTGGGACTCACGTCTGGGCATACCCCGCCCACTCAGGGTGAAAATTGCAAAAAACACAGTTGATGGAAAGAATGCAGAACAATGTCTTACATTCACCCCAGTACACAGATCTGGGCTTAAATCTATCGTTTGTTTGCACTCCACACCACCCTAGGTCAGACACTGGCTATATGCAAATCAGCCTTGACCCTCTGCCTCATGGGAAGAGTCCAGCCCGAACTACCAAGCCATGTCTGTCCTAGACCGGAATCAAGCATCCAAGTACCGGTTTCTGCCTATCAGCCTTCTTCAGCCTGGATAGCTTGACTCCAGTGATGTGGAGAGCCCGGGACTCACGTCTGAGCATACCCAGCCCACTCGGCGTGAAAATTTCAAAAAGCACAGCTTATGGACAGAATGCAGAACAATGTCTTACATTCACCCCAGTACAAAGATCTGGGCCTAAATCCATCGTTTTTTTCCACTACACACCACCCTAGGTCAGACACTGGCTATATGCAAATCAGCCTTGACCCTCTGCCTCATGGGAAGAGTCCAGCCCGAACTACCAAGCCATGTCTGTCCTAGACCGGAATCAAGAATCAAGGACCGGTTTCTGGCTATCAGCCTTCTTCAGCCAGGATAGCTTGACTCCATTGATGTGGAGAGCCTGGGACTCACGTCTGAGCATACCCAGCCCACTCGGGGTGAAAATTGCAAAAAACACAGTTGATGGACAGAATGCAGAACAATGTCTTACATTCACCCCAGTACAAAGATCTGGGCCTAAATCCATCATTTTTTTGCACTCCACACCACCCTAGGTCAGACACTGGCTATATGCAAATCAGCCATGACCCTGTGCCTCATGGGAACAGTCCAGCCTGAACTACCAAGCCATGTCTGTCCTAGACCGGAATCAAGCATCCAAGGACGGTTTCTGGCTATCAGCCTTCTTCAGCCTGGATAGCTTGACTCCAGTGATGTGGAGAGCCTGGGACTCACGTCTAAGCATACCCAGCCCACTCGGGGTGAAAATTGCAAAAAACACAGCTGATCGACAGAATGCAGAACAATGTCTTACATTCACCCCAGTACAAAGATCTGGGCCTAAATCCATCGTTTTTTTGCACTCCACACCACCCTAGGTCAGACACTGGCTATATGCAAATCAGCCTTGACCCTGTGCCTCATGGGAACAGTCCAGCCCGAAATACCAAGCCATGTCTGTCCTAGACCGGAATCAAGCATCCAAGGACCAGTTTCTGGCTATCAGCCTTCTTCAGCCTGGATAGCTTGACTCCAGTGATGTGGAGAGCCTGGGACTCACGTCTGAGCATACCCAGCCCACTCAGGGTGAAAATTGCAAAAAACACAGTGGATGGACAGAATGCAGAACAATGTCTTACATTCACCCCAGTACAAAGATCTGGGCCTAAATCCATCGTTTTTTTGCACTCCACACCACCCTAGGTCAGACACTGGCTATATGCAAATCAGCCTTGACCCTGTGCCTCATGGGAACAGTCCAGCCCGAACTACCAAGCCATGTCTGTCCTAGACCGGAACCAAGCATCCAAGGACCGGTTTCTGGCTATCAGCCTTCTTCAGCCTGGATAGCTTGACTCCAGTGATGTGGAGAGCCTGGGACTCACGTCTAAGCATACCCAGCCCACTCGGGGTGAAAATTGCAAAAAACACAGCTGATGGACAGAATGCAGAACAATGTCTTAAATTCACCCCAGTACAAAGATCTGGGCCTAAATCCATCGTTTTTTTGCACTCCACACCACCCTAGGTCAGACACTGGCTATATGCAAATCAGCCTTGACCCTGTGCCTCATGGGATCAGTCCAGCCCGAACTACCAAGCCATGTCTGTCCTTGACCGGAATCAAGCATCCAAGGACCGGTTTCTGGCTATCAGTCTTCTTCAGCCTGGATAGCTTAACTCCAGTAATGTGGAGAGCATGGGATTCACGTCTGAGCATACCCAGCCCACTCGGGGTGAAAATTGCAAAAAACACAGTTGATGGACAGAATGCAGAACAATGTCTTACACTCACCCCAGTACAAAGATCTGGGCCTAAATCCATCATTCTTTTGCACTCCACACCACCCTAGGTCAGACACTGGCTATATGCAAATCAGCCATGACCCTGTGCCTCATGGGAACAGTCCAGCCCGAACTACCAAGCCATGTCTGTCCTAGACCGGAATCAAGCATCCAAGGACCGGTTTCTGGCTATCAGCCTTCTTCAGCCTGGATAGCTTGACTCCAGTGATGTGGAGAGCCTGGGACTCACGTCTAAGCATACCCAGCCCACTCGGGGTGAAAATTGCAAAAAACACAGCTGATGGACAGAATGCAGAACAATGTCTTACATTCACCCCAGTACAAAGATCTGGGCCTAAATCCATCGTTTTTTGCACTCCACACCACCCTAGGTCAGACACTGGCTATATGCAAATCAGCCTTGACCCTGTGCCTCATGGGAACAGTCCAGCCTGAACTACCAAGCCATGTCTGTCCTAGACCGGAATCAAGAATCCAAGGACCAGTTTCTGGCTATCAGCCTACTTCAGCCTGGATAGCTTGACTCCAGTGATGTGGAGATCCTGGGACTCACGTCTGAGCATTCCCAGCCCACTCTGTCAGGGACTAGCAAGGCGCCTACCTAAACTGTTAAACTACATCTCCCAGAAGCCCGGGTAGTGGGAGTGGCGCTATAAAGGAGGGGTGGGACCACCTGACATTGTTCGTGATTTTGTGTCTAGCTGTGCTTGATTTCTACCGGAGTTAGATTCCTGGAGTGTGCCTGATTGTTCTTACGAAGGAAACCCATCGAGGGGTGGAGGATTGTCTCTGGCGAGTGTGAGAAACGCTCGCATTTTGTTTCCTGCTGACTCGGGTGTTTACCGAGTAGCGGGAAAGCTATTAGGCGTTTGGAACTATTGCTATCGGTTACACGCCTGAGTCTGAGAACTGCGTGCAGAGAGAGCGAGGGAGAGCGGACTTCTGTTCAACGTGCTGCGTCCTGTGAGTAAACAACAGCGCAAAGTATTTATGCGCTACCATCCCTGGGGAATCGCATTTCAGTAACTTAAAAGGAAATAGTATGCTGAACGTGAACTGACACGGCGGTTCAGTACAAAGAGTCATTTGCATACTGGGAGAGCGGAGTGTTGTGGAGAGGCTTCTCTAGACACCACCGTTACGAAGAAAAACACTAGTGTTTGTTAATTCAAGTGCCAAAGCGGAAGGTTGTGGGGCTCTACACCTTGCCGTGTTTGGAGCAAGAGCTATTGAGGATTTATTGGTTAACTGTAGTAAAACGGAGGGCAGTAGTGTTAGCTATGTCTTGCCGTGCCTCGTAACAAGACAATCTCTGGTACATTTTATGGATTGGTCTTCGTTTTTTCACTTTACTTATTGTTTGGATTGGATTCATTTGGAATGGTGTGAAGGAAACACATTTATAAGTTGGAGAGACCTAAAACAAGGAAGGGTACGTTACCAGATATGTATTGAGGAATTTACATGGTGACTTGTATGTTAAAGGAGTTAACAGCTTATTGTATTTTCTAGGGAACAAAGAATCTGACGTGCAAATACCTAACTCATCAGGGAAGAGGTGGAGTGCACTAATTTCATTGAGGTGATTCTTGTGTTCTGTTTAACAAGACTGAAATAGTGTAGGGGTTAGCTGTGTTCATTTATAACCTTGTATTCCATTTTCTTGTCTTTCAGCTATACCTTCCCTGCTGTCCCCTTCCGTCCCCTCCTTGTTCTATTTTTTTCCTCGCCCTATCCCTCGAACTCACTGTGCTTTTACGTCAGTGTGTTGGTTTGGTCGGGAGGTGGAGCCCTATGTACTACAATCGGATCCTGCAGCGTGGTGCCTGACAGAATCACGAACCCACGAATTGCATTCTGCCTGGTCCGGTTGTTGTACATATGGCCACCTTGGAGGACGTGATGCGGGCTTTGGTCCTGGTCCAACAGGAGTTGGCAACATCCAAGACAGAGGCCGCTGTACTTAAAGATAGGGTAGAGCAGTTATCCAAGAATCCTTTTTCCGCTAGTCCCTCTCAAATACAAGTTACAGTTCCTCCCCCTATTCCGTTGGCTACCCCAGAAAGGTATGCAGGTGATCCACGTAAAACACAGGTGTTTTTGACTCAGGTGATGCTCCATTTCTCTTGTAAACCGGCTTCCTTCCCCACTAATCACTCAAGGGTTGCCTTTGCTATTTCGTATTTGGTGGGGGATGCCGCTAACTGGGCAGTACCTCTGATAAAGAGAGACGATGCTATCTTGTCTAATTGGACAGCATTCAAAAACGAGTTTGAGAAGGTTTTTGATAGGAGGGCCACAAACTTCAGTGCCGATAAAGAGTTGTTGACCTTGCGTCAGGGCAGAAGTGATTTAATAACGTACCTAACAACTTTTAATCGATTAGTGGCTGAAACTGAATGGCCGGAAGGAAAAAGGATGTCTTTGTTTTATCAGGGATTAAGGGATGAATTAAAAGATATGGTGGCACAGATAGACCCCCAACCCACTACGTGTGTAGACATGGTGAATCTGGTTTTAAGGCTGGATGGTAGACTGACTGAGCGGAGTGGAGATAGAAGAAAATGGGACAGGGGTTACCATCGTATAGCGAGTTCCCCTCCTAGAGCTATGGAGGCAGCGGAAGACGGGTCAGAACCTATGGAAATAGGAGCTATTAGACCCCCTCTGTCTAATGATGAGAAAGAAAGCAGAAGAGTACACGGCCTTTGTATGTACTGTGGCAAAAAGGGGCATTACGTCCGTGAATGCCCTTCTAAGCCCAAGAGTCCCTCTAGTTGGAACACGAATAAAAAAGTAGCTGTTTCCACTATAGGAAGGGAGGCAGACAACTTGTTAGTGCCTTCATCCCGAGAGAAAGAGATACCTGAGTGGAGACTCACTTCCCTATCTTCACCTGAGATAGGAGTGAATGAGTCACACCTGGTTCTTACCATGTCCTTAGAGTGTGAGCAGAAAATCCATCAAGTCAGGGTTATGTTGGACACAGGAGCTACAGGTAATTTTATTGATGACGGGTTAGTGTCTCGCTTGGCCATCCCCAGGGTATCTAGAGATAAACCAGAGGAGGTTTTGGCAGTAGATTGACAGCCCATAACATCAGGTCTAATAGTTGAGAAAACAGCTGAGGTGGTGTTATCAATAGAAGGGTCAGAAGGGAGACATGTGGAAAAGATAGCGTTGAACATTATAGAAGCTCCCCATTATGAGATCATATTGGGGATGCCGTGGTTTACGTACCACAACCCTGTTATAGACTGGAAAACCCGAACAGTGCAATTTTTGTCTGGGTATTGTCAGGAACATCTGGTGTCTTATGCATCCCCACCTTTAGCGGTGGTCGCATGTCAGTTCATGGGGGGCACATTGTCAGAGAAAGAGGTGGTCACCGTCCGCCCTGGGTGGGGAAACCGGAAGACAGACACAGTAACTCGACAGACACTGCCGATTAAGGAGGGAGTGAAAGATAAACAGTCTATTATTCCTACAGGGAAGGTTATTTGCGTGATGAGGGAGGAGAGGTCCAGCAAGAATGCGTGGCATAGTTCCATGGGAATGCTCCCCTTACTAGCTAATTCCGGAATCGATGCAATCACATTGCCGGTTGATATACCTGTCGATCTCCACTATCAACCCTCTGTTGAGGTAAAGGTATTAATGCTGAAGAGGGTTCACAAGGGGGTGCAGGTGTGTTTGAACCAGGTCAAGGAGGTGTACAATAAAGGGGTGGTTTGTTCCGATGTACATGCTCCTGTGGCGGTGCGGACTTTTCATCGAAGGTTTCCAGCTAAGCCTGATCCTAGGAGGCGCTAGGGATGGGGACATACTGTCAGGGACTAGCAAGGCGCCTACCTAAACTGTTAAACTACATCTCCCAGAAGCCCGGGTAGTGGGAGTGGTGCTATAAAGGAGGGGTGGGACCACCTGACATTGTTCGTGATTTTGTGTCTAGCTGTGCTTGATTTCTACCGGAGTTAGATTCCTGGAGTGTGCCTGATTGTTCTTACGAAGGAAACCCATCGAGGGGTGGAGGATTGTCTCTGGCGAGTGTGAGAAACGCTTGCATTTTGTTTCCTGCTGACTCGGGTGTTTACCGAGTAGCGGGAAAGCTATTAGGCGTTTGGAACTATTGCTATCGGTTACACGCCTGAGTCTGAGAACTGCGTGCAGAGAGAGCGAGGGAGAGCGGACTTCTGTTCAACGTGCCGCGTCCTGTGAGTAAACAACAGCGCAAAGTATTTATGCGCTACCATCACTGGGGAATCGCATTTCAGTAACTTAAAAGGAAATAGTATGCTGAACGTGAACTGACACGGCGGTTCAGTACAAAGAGTCATTTGCATACTGGGAGAGCGGAGTGTTGTGGAGAGGCTTCTCTAGACACCACCGTTACGAAGAAAAACACTAGTGTTTGTTAATTCAAGTGCCAAAGCGGAAGGTTGTGGGGCTCTACACCTTGCCGTGTTTGGAGCAAGAGCTATTGAGGATTTATTGGTTAACTGTAGTAAAACGGAGGGCAGTAGTGTTAGCTATGTCTTGCCGTGCCTCGTAACAAGACAATCTCTGGTACATTTTATGGATTGGTCTTAGTTTTTTCACTTTACTTATTGTTTGGATTGGATTCATTTGGAATGGTGTGAAGGAAACACATTTATAAGTTGGAGAGACCTAAAACAAGGAAGGGTACGTTACCAGATATATATTGAGGAATTTACATGGTGACTTGTATGTTAAAGGAGTTAACAGCTTATTGTATTTTCTAGGGAACAAAGAATCTGACGTGCAAATACCTAACTCATCAGGGAAGAGGTGGAGTGCACTAATTTCATTGAGGTGATTCTTGTGTTCTGTTTAACAAGACTGAAATAGTGTAGGGGTTAACTGTGTTCATTTATAACCTTGTATTCCATTTTCTTGTCTTTCAGCTATCCCTTCCCTGCTGTCCCCTTCCGTCCCCTCCTTGTTCTATTTTTTCCCTCACCCTATCCCTCGAACTCACTGTGCTTTTACGTCAGTGTGTTGGTGTGGTCGGGAGGTGGAGCCCTATGTGCTACAATCGGATCCTGCAGCGTGGTGCCTGACACACTCGGGGTGAAAATTGCAAAAAACACAGTTGATAGACAGAATGCAGAACAATGTCTTACATTCACCCCAGTACAAAGATCTGGGCCTATATCCATCGTATTTTTGCACTCAACACCACCCTAGGTCAGACACTGGCTATATGCAAATCAGCCTTGACCCTGTGCCTCATGGGAACAGTCCAGCCCGAACTACCAAGCCATGTCTGTCCTAGACCGGAATCAAGCATCCAAGGACCGGTTTCTGGCTATCAGCCTTCTTCAGCCGGGATAGCTTGACTCCAGTGATGTGGAGAGCCTGGGACTCACGTCTGAGCATAACCAGCCCACTCGGGGTGAAAATTGCAAAAAAACACAGTTGATGGACAGAATGCAGAACAATGTCTTACATTCACCCCAGTACAAAGATCTGGGCCTAAATCCATCGTTTATTTGCACTCCACACCACCCTAGGTCAGACACTGGCTATATGCAAATCAGCCTTGACCCTGTGCCTCATGGGAACAGTCCAGCTCGAACTACCAAGCCATGTCTGTCCTAGACCGGAATCAAGCATCCAAGGACCGGTTTCTGGCTATCAGCCTTCTTCAGCCTGGATAGCTTGACTCCAGTGATGTGGAGAGCCTGGGACTCACGTCTGAGCATTCCCAGCCCACTCGGGGTGAAAATTGCAAAAAACACAGCTGATGGACAGAATGCAGAACAATGTCTTAAATTCACCCCAGTACAAAGATCTGGGCCTAAATCCATCATTTTTTTGCACTCCACACCACCCTAGGTCAGACACTGGCTATATGCAAATCAGCCTTGTCCCTGTGCCTCATGGGATCAGTCCAGCCCGAACTACCAAGCCATGTCTGTCCTTGACCGGAATCAAGCATCCAAGGACCGGTTTCTGGCTATCAGTCTTCTTCAGCCTGGATAGCTTAACTCCAGTAATGTGGAGAGCCTGGGACTCACGTCTGAGCATACCCAGCCCACTCGGGTGAAAATTGCAAAAAACATAGTTGATGGACAGAATGCAGAACAATGTCTTACATTCACCCCAGTACAAAGATCTGGGCCTAAATCCATCGTTTTTTTGCACTCCACACCACCCTAGGTCAGACACTGGCTATATGCAAATCAGCCTTGACCCTGTGCCTCATGGGAACAGTCCAGCCCGAACTACCAAGCCATGTCTGTCCTAGACTGGAATCAAGCACCCAAGGACCGGTTTCTGGCTATCAGCCTTCTTCAGCCTGGATAGCTTGACTCCAGTGATGTGGAGAGCCTGGGACTCACGTCTGAGCATTCCCAGCCCACTCGGGGTGAAAATTGCAAAAAACACAGCTGATGGACAGAATGCAGAACAATGTCTTAAATTCACCCCAGTACAAAGATCTGGGCCTAAATCCATCATTTTCTTGCACTCCACACCACCCTAGGTCAGACACTGGCTATATGCAAATCAGCCTTGACCCTGTGCCTCATGGGAACAGTCCAGCCCGAACTATCAAGCCATGTCTGTCCTAGACCGGAATCAAGCATCCAAGGACCGGTTTCTGGCTATCAGCCTTCTTCAGCCTGGATAGCTTGACTCCAGTGATGTGGAGAGCCTGGGACTCACGTCTGAGCATTCCCAGCCCACTCGGGGTGAAAATTGCAAAAAACACAGCTGATGGACAGAATGCAGAACAATGTCTTAAATTCACCCCAGTACAAAGATCTGGGCCTAAATCCATCATTTTCTTGCACTCCACACCACCCTAGGTCAGACACTGGCTATATGCAAATCAGCCTTGACCCTGTGCCTCATGGGAACAGTCCAGCCCGAACTATCAAGCCATGTCTGTCCTAGACCGGAATCAAGCATCCAAGGACCGGTTTCTGGCTATCAGCCTTCTTCAGCCTGGATAGCTTGACTCCAGTGATGTGGAGAGCCTGGGACTCACGTCTGAGCATACCCAGCCCACTCGGTGTGAAAATTGCAAAAAACACAGTTGATGGACAGAATGCAGAACAATGTCTTACATTCACCCTAGTACAAAGATCTGGTCCTAAATCCATCATTTTTTTGCACTCCACACTACCCTAGGTCAGACACTGGCTATATGCAAATCAGCCTTGACCCTGTGCCTCATAGGAACAGTCCAGCCAGAACTACCAAGCCATGTCTGTCCTAGACCGGAATCAAGCATCCAAGTACCGGTTTCTGGCTATCAGCCTTCTTCAGCCTGGATAGCTTGACTCCAGTGATGTGGAGAGCCTGGGACTCACGTCTGAGCATTCCCAGCCCACTCGGGGTGAAAATTGCAAAAAACACAGTTGATGAACAGAATGCAGAACAATGTCTTACATTCACCCCAGTACAAAGATCTGGGCCTAAATTCATTGTTTTTTTGCACTCCACACCACCCTAGGTCAGACACTGGCTATATGCAAATCAGCCTTGACCCTGTGCCTCATGAGAACAGTCCAGCCCCAACTACCAAGCCATGTCTGTCCTAGACCGGAATCAAGCCTCCAAGGACCGGTTTCTGGCTATCAGCCTTCTTCAGCCTGGATAGCTTGACTCCAGTGATGTGGAGAGCCTGGGACTCACGTCTGGGCATACCCCGCCCACTCAGGGTGAAAATTGCAAAAAACACAGTTGATGGAAAGAATGCAGAACAATGTCTTACATTCACCCCAGTACACAGATCTGGGCCTAAATCCATCGTTTGTTTGCACTCCACACCACCCTAGGTCAGACACTGGCTATATGCAAATCAGCCTTGACCCTCTGCCTCATGGGAAGAGTCCAGCCCGAACTACCAAGCCATGTCTGTCCTAGACCGGAATCAAGCATCCAAGTACCGGTTTCTGCCTATCAGCCTTCTTCAGCCTGGATAGCTTGACTCCAGTGATGTGGAGAGCCTGGGACTCACGTCTGAGCATACCCAGCCCACTCGGCGTGAAAATTTTAAAAAGCACAGCTGATGGACAGAATGCAGAACAATGTCTTACATTCACCCCAGTACAAAGATCTGGGCCTAAATCCATCGTTTTTTTCCACTACACACCACCCTAGGTCAGACACTGGCTATATGCAAATCAGCCTTGACCCTGTGCCTCATGGGAACAGTCCAGCCTGAACTACCAAGCCATGTCTGTCCTAGACCGGAATCAAGAATCCAAGGACCAGTTTCTGGCTATCAGCCTTCTTCAGCCTGGATAGCTTGACTCCAGTGATGTGGAGAGCCTGGGACTCACGTCTGAGCATACCCAGCCCACTTGGGGTGAAAATTGCAAAAAACCTAGTTGATGGACAGAATGCAGAACAATGTCTTACATTCACACCAGTACAAAGATTTGGGTCTAAATCCATTGTTTCTTTGCACTCCACACTACCCTAGGTCAGACACTGGCTATATGCAAATCAGCCTTGACCCTGTGCCTCATGGGAACAGTCCAGCCCGAACTACCAAGCCATGTCTGTCCTAGACCGGAATCATGCATCCAAGGACTCGTTTCTGGCTATCAGCCTTCTTCTGCCTGGATAGCTTGACTCCAGTGAAGTAGAGAGCCTGGTACTCACGCCTGAGCATACCCAGCCCATTCGGGGTGAAAATTGCAAAAAAACACAGTTGATGGACAGAATGCAGAACAATGTCTTACATTCACCCCAGTACAAAGATCTGTGCCTCAATCCATCGTTTTTTTGCACTCCACACCACTCTAGGTCAGACACTGGCTATATGCAAATCAGCCTTGACCCTGTGCCTCATGGGAACAGTCCAGCCTGAACTACCAAGCCATGTCTGTCCTAGACCGGAATCAAGAATCCAAGGACCAGTTTCTGGCTATCAGCCTACTTCAGCCTGGATAGCTTGACTCCAGTGATGTGGAGATCCTGGGACTCACGTCTGAGCATTCCCAGCCCACTCGGGGTGAAAAGTGCAAAAAACACAGTTGATAGACAGAATGCAGAACAATGTCTTACATTCACCCCAGTACAAAGATCTGGGCCTAAATCCATCATTTTTTTGCACTCCACACCACCCTAGGTCAGACACTGGCTATATGCAAATCAGCCTTGACCCTGTGCCTCATGGGAACAGTCCAGCCCGAACTACCAAGCCATGTCTGTCCTAGACCGGAATCAAGCATCCAAGGACCGGTTTCTGGCTATCAGCCTTCTTCAGCCTGGGATAGCTTGACTCCAGTGATGTGGAGAGCCTGGGACTCACGTCTGAGCATAACCAGCCCACTCGGGGTGAAAATTGCAAAAAAACACAGTTGATGGACAGAATGCAGAACAATGTCTTACATTCACCCCAGTACAAAGATCTGGGCCTAAATCCATCGTTTTTTTGCACTCCACACCACCCTAGGTCAGACACTGGCTATATGCAAATCAGCCTTGACCCTGTGCCTCATGGGAACAGTCCAGCCCGAACTACCAAGCCATGTCTGTCCTAGACTGGAATCAAGCATCCAAGGACCGGTTTCTGGCTATCAGCCTTCTTCAGCCTGGATAGCTTGACTCCAGTGATGTGGAGAGCCTGGGACTCACGTCTGAGCATTCCCAGCCCACTCGGGGTGAAAATTGCAAAAAACACAGCTGATGGACAGAATGCAGAACAATGTCTTAAATTCACCCCAGTACAAAGATCTGGGCCTAAATCCATAATTTTCTTGCACTCCACACCACCCTAGGTCAGACACTGGCTATATGCAAATCAGCCTTGACCCTGTGCCTCATGGGAACAGTCCAGCCCGAACTATCAAGCCATGTCTGTCCTAGACCGGAATCAAGCATCCAAGGACCGGTTTCTGGCTATCAGCCTTCTTCAGCCTGGATAGCTTGACTCCAGTGATGTGGAGAGCCTGGGACTCACGTCTGAGCATACCCAGCCCACTCGGTGTGAAAATTGCAAAAAACACAGTTGATGGACAGAATGCAGAACAATGTCTTACATTCACCCTAGTACAAAGATCTGGTCCTAAATCCATCATTTTTTTGCACTCCACACTACCCTAGGTCAGACACTGGCTATATGCAAATCAGCCTTGACCCTGTGCCTCATAGGAACAGTCCAGCCAGAACTACCAAGCCATGTCTGTCCTAGACCGGAATCAAGCATCCAAGTACCGGTTTCTGGCTATCAGCCTTCTTCAGCCTGGATAGCTTGACTCCAGTGATGTGGAGAGCCTGGGACTCACGTCTGAGCATTCCCAGCCCACTCGGGGTGAAAATTGCAAAAAACACAGTTGATGAACAGAATGCAGAACAATGTCTTACATTCACCCCAGTACAAAGATCTGGGCCTAAATTCATTGTTTTTTTGCACTCCACACCACCCTAGGTCAGACACTGGCTATATGCAAATCAGCCTTGACCCTGTGCCTCATGAGAACAGTCCAGCCCCAACTACCAAGCCATGTCTGTCCTAGACCGGAATCAAGCCTCCAAGGACCGGTTTCTGGCTATCAGCCTTCTTCAGCCTGGATAGCTTGACTCCAGTGATGTGGAGAGCCTGGGACTCATGTCTGGGCATACCCCGCCCACTCAGGGTGAAAATTGCAAAAAACACAGTTGATGGAAAGAATGCAGAACAATGTCTTACATTCACCCCAGTACACAGATCTGGGCCTAAATCCATCGTTTGTTTGCACTCCACACCACCCTAGGTCAGACACTGGCTATATGCAAATCAGCCTTGACCCTCTGCCTCATGGGAAGAGTCCAGCCCGAACTACCAAGCCATGTCTGTCCTAGACCGGAATCAAGCATCCAAGTACCGGTTTCTGCCTATCAGCCTTCTTCAGCCTGGATAGCTTGACTCCAGTGATGTGGAGAGCCTGGGACTCACGTCTGAGCATACCCAGCCCACTCGGCGTGAAAATTTCAAAAAGCACAGCTGATGGACAGAATGCAGAACAATGTCTTACATTCACCCCAGTACAAAGATCTGGGCCTAAATCCATCGTTTTTTTCCACTACACACCACCCTAGGTCAGACACTGGCTATATGCAAATCAGCCTTGACCCTGTGCCTCATGGGAACAGTCCAGCCTGAACTACCAAGCCATGTCTGTCCTAGACCGGAATCAAGAATCCAAGGACCAGTTTCTGGCTATCAGCCTTCTTCAGCCTGGATAGCTTGACTCCAGTGATGTGGAGAGCCTGGGACTCACGTCTGAGCATACCCAGCCCACTTGGGGTGAAAATTGCAAAAAACCTAGTTGATGGACAGAATGCAGAACAATGTCTTACATTCACACCAGTACAAAGATTTGGGTCTAAATCCATTGTTTCTTTGCACTCCACACTACCCTAGGTCAGACACTGGCTATATGTAAATCAGCCTTGACCCTGTGCCTCATGGGAACAGTCCAGCCCGAACTACCAAGCAATGTCTGTCCTAGACCGGAATCATGCATCCAAGGACTCGTTTCTGGCTATCAGCCTTCTTCTGCCTGGATAGCTTGACTCCAGTGAAGTAGAGAGCCTGGTACTCACGCCTGAGCATACCCAGCCCATTCGGGGTGAAAATTGCAAAAAAACACAGTTGATGGACAGAATGCAGAACAATGTCTTACATTCACCCCAGTACAAAGATCTGTGCCTCAATCCATCGTTTTTTTGCACTCCACACCACTCTAGGTCAGACACTGGCTATATGCAAATCAGCCTTGACCCTGTGCCTCATGGGAACAGTCCAGCCTGAACTACCAAGCCATGTCTGTCCTAGACCGGAATCAAGAATCCAAGGACCAGTTTCTGGCTATCAGCCTACTTCAGCCTGGATAGCTTGACTCCAGTGATGTGGAGATCCTGGGACTCACGTCTGAGCATTCCCAGCCCACTCGGGGTGAAAAGTGCAAAAAACACAGTTGATTGACAGAATGCAGAACAATGTCTTACATTCACCCCAGTACAAAGATCTGGGCCTAAATCCATCATTTTTTTGCACTCCACACCACCCTAGGTCAGACACTGGCTATATGCAAATCAGCCTTGACCCTGTGCCTCATGGGAACAGTCCAGCCCGAACTACCAAGCCATGTCTGTCCTAGACCGGAATCAAGCATCCAAGGACCGGTTTCTGGCTATCAGCCTTCTTCAGCCTGGGATAGCTTGACTCCAGTGATGTGGAGAGCCTGGGACTCACGTCTGAGCATAACCAGCCCACTCGGGGTGAAAATTGCAAAAAAACACAGTTGATGGACAGAATGCAGAACAATGTCTTACATTCACCCCAGTACAAAGATCTGGGCCTAAATCCATCGTTTTTTTGCACTCCACACCACCCTAGGTCAGACACTGGCTATATGCAAATCAGCCTTGACCCTGTGCCTCATGGGAACAGTCCAGCCCGAACTACCAAGCCATGTCTGTCCTAGACTGGAATCAAGCATCCAAGGACCGGTTTCTGGCTATCAGCCTTCTTCAGCCTGGATAGCTTGACTCCAGTGATGTGGAGAGCCTGGGACTCACGTCTGAGCATTCCCAGCCCACTCGGGGTGAAAATTGCAAAAAACACAGCTGATGGACAGAATGCAGAACAATGTCTTAAATTCACCCCAGTACAAAGATCTGGGCCTAAATCCATCATTTTCTTGCACTCCACACCACCCTAGGTCAGACACTGGCTATATGCAAATCAGCCTTGACCCTGTGCCTCATGGGAACAGTCCAGCCCGAACTATCAAGCCATGTCTGTCCTAGACCGGAATCAAGCATCCAAGGACCGGTTTCTGGCTATCAGCCTTCTTCAGCCTGGATAGCTTGACTCCAGTGATGTGGAGAGCCTGGGACTCACGTCTGAGCATACCCAGCCCACTCGGTGTGAAAATTGCAAAAAACACAGTTGATGGACAGAATGCAGAACAATGTCTTACATTCACCCTAGTACAAAGATCTGGTCCTAAATCCATCATTTTTTTGCACTCCACACTACCCTAGGTCAGACACTGGCTATCTGCAAATCAGCCTTGACCCTGTGCCTCATAGGAACAGTCCAGCCAGAACTACCAAGCCATGTCTGTCCTAGACCGGAATCAAGCATCCAAGTACCGGTTTCTGGCTATCAGCCTTCTTCAGCCTGGATAGCTTGACTCCAGTGATGTGGAGAGCCTGGGACTCACGTCTGAGCATTCCCAGCCCACTCGGGGTGAAAATTGCAAAAAACACAGTTGATGAACAGAATGCAGAACAATGTCTTACATTCACCCCAGTACAAAGATCTGGGCCTAAATTCATTGTTTTTTTGCACTCCACACCACCCTAGGTCAGACACTGGCTATATGCAAATCAGCCTTGACCCTGTGCCTCATGAGAACAGTCCAGCCCCAACTACCAAGCCATGTCTGTCCTAGACCGGAATCAAGCCTCCAAGGACCGGTTTCTGGCTATCAGCCTTCTTCAGCCTGGATAGCTTGACTCCAGTGATGTGGAGAGCCTGGGACTCACGTCTGGGCATACCCCGCCCACTCAGGGTGAAAATTGCAAAAAACACAGTTGATGGAAAGAATGCAGAACAATGTCTTACATTCACCCCAGTACACAGATCTGGGCCTAAATCCATCGTTTGTTTGCACTCCACACCACCCTAGGTCAGACACTGGCTATATGCAAATCAGCCTTGACCCTCTGCCTCATGGGAAGAGTCCAGCCCGAACTACCAAGCCATGTCTGTCCTAGACCGGAATCAAGCATCCAAGTACCGGTTTCTGCCTATCAGCCTTCTTCAGCCTGGATAGCTTGACTCCAGTGATGTGGAGAGCCTGGGACTCACGTCTGAGCATACCCAGCCCACTCGGCGTGAAAATTTCAAAAAGCACAGCTGATGGACAGAATGCAGAACAATGTCTTACATTCACCCCAGTACAAAGATCTGGGCCTAAATCCATCGTTTTTTCCACTACACACCACCCTAGGTCAGACACTGGCTATATGCAAATCAGCCTTGACCCTGTGCCTCATGGGAACAGTCCAGCCTGAACTACCAAGCCATGTCTGTCCTAGACCGGAATCAAGAATCCAAGGACCAGTTTCTGGCTATCAGCCTTCTTCAGCCTGGATAGCTTGACTCCAGTGATGTGGAGAGCCTGGGACTCACGTCTGAGCATACCCAGCCCACTTGGGGTGAAAATTGCAAAAAACCTAGTTGATGGACAGAATGCAGAACAATGTCTTACATTCACACCAGTACAAAGATTTGGGTCTAAATCCATTGTTTCTTTGCACTCCACACTACCCTAGGTCAGACACTGGCTATATGCAAATCAGCCTTGACCCTGTGCCTCATGGGAACAGTCCAGCCCGAACTACCAAGCCATGTCTGTCCTAGACCGGAATCATGCATCCAAGGACTCGTTTCTGGCTATCAGCCTTCTTCTGCCTGGATAGCTTGACTCCAGTGAAGTAGAGAGCCTGGTACTCACGCCTGAGCATACCCAGCCCATTCGGGGTGAAAATTGCAAAAAAACACAGTTGATGGACAGAATGCAGAACAATGTCTTACATTCACCCCAGTACAAAGATCTGTGCCTCAATCCATCGTTTTTTTGCACTCCACACCACTCTAGGTCAGACACTGGCTATATGCAAATCAGCCTTGACCCTGTGCCTCATGGGAACAGTCCAGCCCGAACTACCAAGCCATGTCTGTCCTAGACCGGAATCAAGCATCCAAGGACCGGTTTCTGGCTATCAGCCTTCTTCAGCCTGGGATAGCTTGACTCCAGTGATGTGGAGAGCCTGGGACTCACGTCTGAGCATAACCAGCCCACTCGGGGTGAAAATTGCAAAAAAACACAGTTGATGGACAGAATGCAGAACAATGTCTTACATTCACCCCAGTACAAAGATCTGGGCCTAAATCCATCGTTTTTTTGCACTCCACACCACCCTAGGTCAGACACTGGCCATATGCAAATCAGCCTTGACCCTGTGCCTCATGGGAACAGTCCAGCCCGAACTACCAAGCCATGTCTGTCCTAGACCGGAATCAAGCATCCAAGGACCGGTTTCTGGCTATCAGTCTTCTTCAGCCTGGATAGCTTAACTCCAGTAATGTGGAGAGCCTGGGACTCACGTCTGAGCATACCCAGCCCACTCGGGGTGAAAATTGCAAAAAACACAGTTGATGGACAGAATGCAGAACAATGTCTTACATTCACCCCAGTACAAAGATCTGGGCCTAAATCCATCGTTTGTTTGCACTCCACACCACCCTAGGTCAGACACTGGCTATATGCAAATCAGCCTTGACCCTGTGCCTCATGGGAACAGTCCAGCCCGAACTACCAAGCCATGTCTGTCCTAGACCGGAATCAAGCATCCAAGGACCGGTTTCTGGCTATCAGCCTTCTTCAGCCTGGATTGCTTGACTCCAGTGATGTGGAGAGCCTGGGACTCACGTCTGAGCATTCCCAGCCCACTCGGGGTGAAAATTGCAAAAAACACAGCTGATGGACAGAATGCAGAACAATGTCTTAAATTCCCCCCAGTACAAAGATCTGGGCCTAAATCCATCGTTTTTTTGCACTCCACACCACCCTAGGTCAGACACTGGCTATATGCAAATCAGCCTTGACCCTGTGCCTCATGGGAAAAGTCCAGCCCAAACTATCAAGCCATGTCTGTCCTAGACCGGAATCAAGCATCCAAGGAACGGTTTCTGGCTATCAGCCTTCTTCAGCCTGGATAGCTTGACTCCAGTGATGTGGAGAGCCTGGGACCCACGTCTGAGCATACCCAGCCCACTCGGTGTGAAAATTGCAAAAAACACAGTTGATGGACAGAATGCAGAACAATGTCTTACATTCACCCCAGTACAAAGATCTGGTCCTAAATCCATCATTTTTTTGCACTCCACACTACCCTAGATCAGACACTGGCTATATGCAAGTCAGCCTTGACCCTGTGCCTCATAGGAACAGTCCAGCCAGAACTACCAAGCCATGTCTGTCCTAGACCGGAATCAAGCATCCAAGTACCGGTTTCTGGCTATCAGCCTTCCTTCAGCCTGGATAGCTTGACTCCAGTGATGTGGAGAGCCTGGGACTCACGTCTGAGCATTCCCAGCCCACTCGGGGTGAAAATTGCAAAAAACATAGTTGATGGACAGAATGCAGAACAATGTCTTACATTCACCCCGGATATATGATGTTACAACGCGGACTGTAACAACGCATACCGTTACAAAGCATCTTTTACAACGCGGATACTGTTACAACTCATGTATTTACAACGCATTTTTTTACAACGCAGGTACCTTTACAACGCATACCATTACAACGTAAGTATTGGTAAGTATATATTAATATTAATATTATAATCGTAAATTAATTTTCTAAAATATAATTTAATGTAATTTAATTTAATTTAATTTCAATTAAATAATTTAATTTAAAATTAATTTTACTTTATTTTTACCCTGTACCCCTGTACCCCAAAAACTCAAAACTGACCCTCAACCCCAAACATAAATTAAAGTAATTTAATTTAATGTAATTCCAATTAATTAATTTAATTAAATATTTTAATAAATTAAAATTAATTTTACTTTATTATTACCCTGTACCCCTGTACCCCAAAAACTCAAAACTGACCCTCAACCCCAAAAATAATTTAATGTAATTTAATTTAATTTAATTTCAATTAATTAATTTAATTTAAAATTAATTTTAATTTATTTTTACCCTGTACCCCTGTACCCCAAAAACTAAAAACTGTCCCTTAACCCTAAAAATACCCCTTTACCCAAAAACTAAAAACTGACCCTGAACCCTAAAAATACCCCTTTACCCAAAAACTAAAAACTGACCCTGAACCCTAAAAATACCCCTTTACCCAAAAACTAAAAACTGACCCTGAACCCTAAAAATACCCCTTTACCCAAAAACTGAAAACTGACCCTGAACCCTAAAAATACCCCTTTACCCAAAAACTAAAAACTGTCCCTGAACCCTAAAAATACCCCTTTACCCAAAAACTGAAAACTGACCCTGAACCCTAAAAATACCCCTTTATCCAAAAACTGAAAACTGACCCTGAACCCTAAAAATACCCCTTTACCCAAAAACTGAAAACTGACCCTGAACCCTAAAAATACCCCTTTACCCAAAAACTGAAAACTGACCCTGAACCCTAAAAATACCCCTTTAAACAAAAACTGAAAACTGACCCTGAACCCTAAAAATACCCCTTTACCCAAAAACTGAAAACTGACCCTGAACCCTAAAAATACCCCTTTACCCAAAAACTAAAAACTGACCCTGAACCCTAAAAATACCCCTTTACCCAAAAACTGAAAACTGACCCTGAACCCTAAAAATACCCCTTTACCCAAAAACTAAAAACTGACCCTGAACCCTAAAAATACCCCTTTACCCAAAAACTAAAAACTGACCCTGAACCCTAAAAATACCCCTTTACCCTAAAACCCAAAACTGACCCTAAACCCTAAAAATACCCCTTAACCCCAAACATATAACATTTAAAATATAATTATATACTTACCAATACTTACGTTGTAATGGTATGCGTTGTAAAGGTACCTGCGTTGTAAAAAAATGCGTTGTAAAAACATGAGTTGTAACAGTATCTGCGTTGTAATAGATGCGTTGTTACAGTATCGCGTTGTAAAAAATGCGTTGTAACAGGTGCATACCATTCACCCCAGTACAAAGATCTGGGCCTAAATCCATTGTTTTTTTGCACTCCACACCACCCTAGGTCAGACACTGGCTATATGCAAATCAGCCTTGACCCTGTGCCTCATGTGAACAGTCCAGCCCGAACTACCAAGCCATGTCTGTCCTAGACCGGAATCAAGCATCCAAGGACCGGTTTCTGGCTATCAGCCTTCTTCAGCCTGGATAGCTTGACTCCAGTGATGTGGAGAGCCTGGGACTCACGTCTGGGCATACCCCGCCCACTCAGGGTGAAAATTGCAAAAAACACAGTTGATGGAAAGAATGCAGAACAATGTCTTACATTCACCCCAGTACACAGATCTGGGCCTAAATCCATCGTTTTTTTGCACTCCACACCACCCTAGGTCAGACACTGGCTATATGCAAATCAGCCTTGACCCTCTGCCTCATGGGAAGAGTCCAGCCCGAACTACCAAGCCATGTCTGTCCTAGACCGGAATCAAGAATCAAGGACCGGTTTCTGGCTATCAGCCTTCTTCAGCCAGGATAGCTTGACTCCATTGATGTGGAGAGCCTGGGACTCACGTCTGAGCATACCCAGCCCACTCGGGGTGAAAATTGCAAAAAACACAGTTGATGGACAGAATGCAGAACAATGTCTTACATTCACCCCAGTACAAAGTTCTGGGCCTAAATCCATCATTTTCTTGCACTCCACACCACCCTAGGTCAGACACTGGCTATATGCAAATCAGCCATGACCCTGTGCCTCATGGGAACAGTCCAACCCGAACTACGAAGCCATGTCTGTCCTAGACCGGAATCAAGCATCCAAGGACCGGTTTCTGGCTATCAGCCTTCTTCAGCCTGGATAGCTTGACTCCAGTTGAGGTTCCGTGACGATTTGAACCTGTGTTTTCAATATTGTCGTAAATACATAATTTTGGTATCAGTGAACCGCAAATGATCCATTTAGCATATCCTGGTGTTTTCGCTATGCTACGAGCAAGAGCACTCCTGTTATGAACACATTTCTGATCTACCCATGGCATCCATCTTAGATCACGGAAGCCATTTTGTGTTTCTTGCCCTCACGTAGACAATGGACACACAGTGACCCCTTTCACCTAAGGACACGTAAGCTTTAGCCAGAGATTCACCTTGCTAGTGACACGTGCACCTTAGAACAGAACACGCCATGGCTGCATGACTCGACAAAAGCTGCCTCCTCTGCCCGAGGCCAGCCCTGCTATACTGGTTCTCGTGTTCGTTGGCCTGATCATGATTAGGCGGCCGAAGCTGGTAGCCTTGCCCATTTACGACCCACAAACATCTCTTATCCTGCTTTTCTATCTTCTACACCTGGCTCTGCTCCTTTCCTTCTGGGCCTTTATTAGGGGGAGGTAACGAAATTTACGATGAGGCGGTCCGGGTCTTGAATGAAAAGTTGACATGGGATTATGATGGAATAGTGGGAACCCCTCGTTCGTAATGTTTTGACATCAGATATTGTTGACGATTCCTGTGCAACGCCAAATATTTATTGTTTAGGACACGAAGGTTTGGGAATGTACTAACATGTAAAGAATTTGCCTGAAGCCCAATATTTAGTATATAAGGAGCAACCCTCTTTGTACAAATCGAACAGGCTCCTAGACACTGCCCGTGTGTAGTTTCTGTGACTTCTGTGTCCCTGCAGTAATAAACCTTTGGTCTTTGACGCCACCATCGAGAAGCCCGTGTTTCTGTTTATTTGTGCACCGAGACAGGTAGAACTCCGGGGTCTTCGGGTGTTATCCCTGACACCTCTGGACGGAACCAAAAAGTCCAGAACTCCAATTGGCGCCCAATGTGGGGCGACGTCATTCGGTACGGGTCCAAAAGCCTGAAGAGTTCGAGAAGCTTCGTGTGAAGATTCCTGAGGGAGGCGCCCCACTTTATCGATCCCGGCATATCGCAAAAGTGGCCCGACGACCTCTTCCACGAGGGTTCCCGTTCGGACGGCTGCAGTGGTCCGTTGCCTTGACCGTCGCCCTGTCTTGGACCCGAGGTGCAGTCCTTAGTACGGCGAGACAAGACGGGTTTCTCCTTGGTGACGTCTTCAGTGCCTCAGTTAAGTATTAAGTGGTTGCTAGTTGGTTATCTCGTAAGGGTTGTTCCTGTTAGGATAAAATCCTTTTAGTTCTTGGTTTGGTTTGGTTTCGTAAGATTATCACTGGTTGTTCTAGTTGCGATAATCATTTGGTTTAGTTTGGGTATCGATACATTTGTTCGCTTTGGTAGGCCTAAGTTCTTGGTTCGAGTGCGCACCTTTGTTTGTGTTTTCGTTTGTTCTGTGTTCCGGGTTATAAAATGGTAAGTCGGAAAAATTGTATGTTGTCGTGTTTTGGTTGCAACAGTGATTCCCGGTTGGAGGACTCATGTTTGGTTCCTCCGATTGGAACTCCTCTTTATGATCTGTATTGTAAGTTTGGAGTGGGTCCTATATCTTATAATGAGGTGTGGGTCGGATATACGCAGAGAGACGGTGTCCTTAGTTGGCCACTGCATGGTAGTTTTGAACCCGAAGTTCTTGATAATTTAGAAATGAAATTATTTAAGAAGAAAGCCCGGCCGGCAATGTTTGATTCTCTTCGTTATTGGCGAAAAGAATCTAAACAGAGAGAAATTAAAAAGTTGAAGAAAGAACAGAAAGAGCAAGAGTTGACTCTAGAACAGTCTGCTAAGCAGCTGCAACTCAACGAGTCTGAGAAAGCAATGGAGGTGGCCAACAGAGAGCGTAATTTAGCGATAGACAAGTGCTATCCTGCCTTGCCATCAAGTACAGCTAAGATAGTAGAGGACCCTGAGAACGATCCCCTGTTGTCTTACTTGTTACGGTCACCCCCACCGTATGCACAGGGTGCTACGGCTCCACCTTTACCGAATGTTCAATTACCGGTTGCTGGACAACCTGGCGTTCCTGCTCCCCAGAATCAAGCTCCTATACCTCCTGTGGTCAATGTTAATGTTCCTTCGGCACCCCCTCTTCCAGGGTTGCCGGCTTCTTTACCTATACCTGTATCGCTTACACCTGCTAGTTCACAGGCTACTTTGCCTGCTACTCCTACTGATCCTGTTCTATCTGTCCCAACTGCTACTTTATTTTCTGCTTCTGCTAGTGTTATGACTCCGCTTTCTGTTCGTCGAAGAATCACTGATTCTGTATCTAATATTCTATCTCCCTTTTATAAAACTCTGATTAAGACTCCTACCTCTGACTCTGTGCAGAGACGTAGTCAGCTTCCCAGTACTGAAGAACGGGGAATATTAGATTCCACAGCTCTTAGATGGATTTCGAAAAGTGGAAGATATAGTACTAGAGATGTATTAGATACATTTATGCAATGGAAAGAACCGACACAACGATATGTGTTCGATGAAATGTGCTCCCTTTTACGTGAGGAATTGGAAGAGGATGACACTGAATCAAATCTAGAAGAATTAATTAATGTTCAGAATGAGTTTGCTGCTGGTATGATAGTTGGTCAAAATATAAAAGAAGCGATGGAACTGATTTTAAGTTATAGGAATGATCCATCCCTTCGTTCACCGAGGGAGTTAGAAAAACGTAGTACGAAGCAGAATCGCCAATATCCAATGAGGGAGGTTCCTCCAATTTGGCGTGAAGCTGTGCAAGCTAATGCAAACCTTGGTATTGTTGCCGCTCCAGCCCAATTCCAGAGAGTGTGGATACACATTCCGTGGAAGCGAGCTGAAGTATTAGCAGTAAAGCAGGCCTTGCCAGATCCGCGTAAAAATCCAGCCGGATATTACAAGGAGTTAGCACAGACAGTTGAAGCTTGTGTGATGAATCTAGCGGACATTGACATGTTATTTGGGAATGTAGTTCCGCAACCAATTTGGGCTAAAATTCGTAAAGAGAATCATCCAGTTGCCCTAGGTGGTGATTGGGCAGCTATAATTGCAGCGGATGGTCAACAAATAGGTGGTTCCAAACCCGAACCTCTAATTGCTAATTTACCCGGCAGAATAATCGACTTAATGAAGACTCTGATGCCAGCATTGCGCGTTAACTGGGACAAGTTGTCCGCATGCAGGCAAAAGAAGGACGAAAGTGTTTCCGACTTTTTCACAAGGTTCGAAGAGACTTTCGTGGATCATAGTGGTCAGGATATGAGCACAGAAGGAGGACAGAGACTATTTGTTGATAAATTTGTGCACAATTTGTTGCCAGAGCTTAGTAATAAATTGAAAGATTCAGAGAGTGCGTGGGCTGTCTCTACGACTGCGCAAATACTTGCAACTGCCCAGTACTATGAAAATAGGGATAAAGAGGAGAAGGAAAAGTCAGAGAAGAAGACGAAAGATTTAAAAACTAAAGTTCTTTTACAGCAAGCATATCCGCCTCGCACGAATCAGATTAATACGCAGCAAGGTTCACATCAAAGGACAGATTATGGTTCTCAGAGACCGCAATATCAGTGGAACCAGTGTGCATACTGTAAGAAGGAAGGCCATTATAAGAATGAGTGTCCAGTCTTAGCGCAGAATAATGCTGCGGCAGCTCAGAGAGGTCGTGGTGGTTTTGTGCAAAATTCTAGGGGTCGAGGACGAGGTGCTGTGTCTCCACAGACAAATGATCGCCCTTCTAATCATTTTGATCAGCGAAATAGTCAGTCTGCTCAACAAAATAGATCTCAGCAGTATCATGTTGAAGACTATTGTGAAATTGGTGAAGGATTTCAGCAGAGTGAGTACTAGGACAGCCAAGGACAAAGAGAGGGAGTAGTATCAGTTCCAGTAGATCAGAGTGGGCCTTATGTCGCAGTAGCAACATCAGGTGTAGTCGAACCGTTTCTGTTGGATACTGGTGCAGCAAAAAGTTCTATCATACATGAGAAACTCCCTGGCGCACCTTTGTCTGGCTTAACAAATGTTTCTGTAGGTTTTTCAGGCGCCCCTGTTTACAACCCCGTATCTGGTCCTTTGTCTATTTCTGTTGGACCCCGTCAATTGAAAGCACCCTTGATTTTGACGACAGGTTGTAATGAAAATCTGCTTGGTTTAGACTTGTTAAAACGCCTATATGCGACTTTGTACTGTTCTCCGGAAGGAGTACAACTTACGTTGGGTAAAAGAATCACCTCTCCAATGTACTTGTCGATGGATGCGCTCCCACCAGAGCTGCGTTCTCTCCCTTATACTCTTTGGGCGACTGGTCCTAATGATGTAGGTCTTTTAGAAATTCCACCATATGTAGTCACTTTGAAGGCGAATGTAAAATTTCCACGAATTCCACAATACAGAATCTCTAGTGAAGGTGAACGCGCACTTTTATTAATTGTGCAAGATTTAATCGAGAAAGGTGTAGTAGAAGAAACTAGAGGGAATGTCTGTAACAGTCCTGTCTTGCCAAATTCTGAAACGTACAGATCCTTCAAAACCTCCAGTATATAGGTTTGTAATAGATCTTAGGGAGGTTAACAAGATTGTGATTCCACAGTTCCCTGTGGTTCCAGACATAACTGCATTGCTAACGTTGATTCCTGCTACAGCCACATGGTTTTCAGTTATCGACTTGAAGAATGCTTTTTTCAGCATTCCGATAGCCGAGGAAAGCAGAGATATTTTCGGCTTCACTTTAGGAGGTCGAAGCTTCAGGTTTAAACGTGCTCCACAAGGGTATTGTGAGAGTCCATCCATTTACAGTCAGGCATTAAAAAGTCAGTTAAATTCCTTTGTACTTCCTCCTGGTTCTGCTTTAGTGCAGTATGTAGATGATCTCCTAGTGGCTGCCGATGACAAGGAAACTTGCAAGGCAGCTACAATTTCGTTATTGCATCATTTGTCTAATTTGAATCACAAGGTATCACCTTCGAAAATGCAATACTGTTGCCAAGAAGTGACCTACCTCGGTCATCTCTTGTCAAAGGAGGGAAGAAAGTTGACCCCAGAGAGAATAAAAGCAATTACGCAGATGAATGTTCCCAGCACACAGAGAGAAGTACGTGCCTTTTTAGGTATTACCTCATACTGTAGGCAGTGGATCCCAAATTTTTCTCTCTTGGCAAAACCGTTGGTAGCTTTGACTGGGAAAAATGTTCCGAGTCCAGTGCCATGGTCTGCCGAATGTCAGGAAAGTTTTTCTGAGTTACGAAATGCACTGTGTTCAGCTCCTGTGTTGGGTACACCTGACTACAGTAAGCCATTCACGCTCTATGTCCACGAGAGAGAAGGTTGCGCGTTGAGTGTTCTGACACAGAAATTTGGTGATAAACAACGCCCTTGTGCGTATTTTTCATCAACATTAGATCCGGTAGCTAGAGCGTTGCCTAGTTGTTTGAGAGCTACAGCGGCAGCTGCGGCTTCCATTCGACAATCTGCTGGTTTGGTGATGAACAACATGCTAGTGGTCATGGTTCCTCATGCTGTGGACACACTCATGAACCGAACCAAGACGCAACACCTTACCAGTGCTAGATTATCTGGCTACGAGCTGACACTGTTAGCGAGTCATATTCAGATCAAAAGATGCAATGTATTGAATCCAGCAACATTGTTGCCGACTAGTCAAGAGTCGAGCGATTCCGAACCTCATGACTGTTGCTTCAGAACCGAAGAGGAGACAAAAGGACGAATTGATCTTAAAGACACTCCGTTGTCAGATCCGGATGGCACGTTGTATGTTGATGGGTCTTGCTTTAAATTGGAGAATGGTGATGTGACTGCTGCCTATGCAGTAACGACTTTGAGTACGATTGTGGAGACTGCAAGAGTGAGTCAGAATTCTGCCCAAGCTGCGGAATTAATTGCGCTAACGAGAGCGTGTGTTTTAGCTAAGGGAAAGAGAGTGAATGTGTTCACAGATAGTCAGTACGCGTTCGGCGTGGCCCATAGTTTTGGCCGTTTGTGGAAAGAAAGAGGTTTCATTACGTCCCATGGGACTAAGATCCAACATGGTCAGCTAGTTAACGACTTGTTGGAATCTCTAACCTTGCCGACTGAAGTTGCAATTGTGAAGTGCAGTGCTCATAAAGCAATCACGGATGATGTTGGTCGTGGGAATGCTTTTGCTGATGAGACTGCTAAACAGACAGCTAGAAATATGATGAGTAGAATGTATGTTGCAACATCTGCAAGATGGATTTCCGAGTCTGGAATGTGTGAGGACACAGTGGAAAGCGTGAAAGAAATTCAGAAAGAGGCGACTGAGGAGGAAAAGCTTGCATGGAAAGAGAGCACGGGTAAATTGGACTCGAGTGGGTGTTGGATTGACTTGTCGGAACAACAGCGTTGGATGTTGCCTGATGCGTATGTACTTGCAGTAGTAACGATGGCGCATGGAGCAGCGCACATCAGTTCTAAAGGGATTTGTAAGATGTTGGCTCCAGTCTGGAAGAATGATGGGATTAATAAGTGTGCAGAGAGAGTGGTGAAAAATTGTATGGTACGCCTGATGCATAATCCTGGTAAGGGAATCCCTACACCCGCTAGTCACTTCGCTCCTCCTTCTTGCCCCTTCGAAGTGATTCAGTTAGACTTCATTCACATGGATCGTTGCAACAACCTAAAGTACGTCCTAGTGGTAGTCTGTGCTTTTTCCAGATGGATTGAAGCATATCCACTGAAGGACAATACTGCTTTGTCCACTGCCAAAATTCTTCTCAAGGAATATTTCCCTAGGTATGGCCTGCCACGGATTGTATGGTCAGATAACCGAAGTGAGTTCGTAGGGAAAGTTATGCAGAGTGTGTATGCCGGTTTAGGGATTAAACAAAAGTTCCACAGTGCGAACCATCCCCAGTCTGCTGGTTTAGTTGAGGGTTACAATGGCACCCTCAAGCTGAAACTCGCTAAAATACAGGCATCCACAGGTCTGTCCTGGCCAGATGCACTACCCTTGGCTTTGTTATCAACGAGAGCAACTGTACATTCTAGAGTAGGGCTTAGTCCATACGAAATAGTTTTTGGTCGTCCCGCCAATGTTTGGGGGGTGCCTAGGCCAAAAGAATTTAGACAGCTGGAATATCCAATGTTGATTGATTACCTTTTCGACTTGACTGCTAAATTGAGTCTTATTCACCAACAGGTTTTCGATGCATTGCCAAAGCCACCGGAGAGTCCAGGGCATCAGCTGAAGCCTGGGGATCAAGTCGTCATTAGAAATTTTGCAAGAACGAAAAATCTTCAGCCCAGATTCGTTGGCCCCTTCCAGGTGTTACTGACGACGAGAACTGCTATTCGTGTGGCCAGACGGAAGAATTGGATACACACGACACACGTCAAACGTGTGCCCCTGCCACTTCCTTACGGCAACTGGGTGAAGAAAGGAATCGGTGCCTCTGAAACGGAACAAACACCCAGGTTTATCCCTTTCAGCGATGCAGAACTAATCACTGACACATCGAACTCTGACTCTCCTCCTGAAACTGCTCTTTTGAACTCTGAACATTTGCCATCTGCATCAAAAGAACATTTGCCATCTGCGAACGTGAACATTGCAACGTCGGCTGAAAATACATTGTTTCCAGATCAGACAGCTCCTGCAAAACTGAGATACAATTTACGATCTCGCAATATGGACAAATAAAGCAGGAAACTGCCTATTTTACACATTTGAATTTTTATACATTGCCTCCATCCAGGAAGTTTGCGATTGTTTTGTTGTTTTAAAATTGCCTTGCCGTCTGGGTAGCCGTAGGGTCGTGGCTGTGTGCCTAGTTGAATCTGCGGGGGTCAGACACAAGGTCGATCTTTCTGTTAGTTCTGGGAACTCCCAGGGCTGATAGAGGCATTTTCATCTACGTACACATCATCAGTGGTCGCGAGCGGGTTGTAGAAGATGGAGCTTCCTGAGCTGCAACGAGAGAATGTAATTTATGTTCGCAGAAATAGACTGTACAGAATACTTCACAGCAAATGCTTTCTAATGCAATGTGCAGTTACGTTTTTAATTGTTTTGATAACGTTGGTGGGTGGAATCGTCTTTGGTGTGCATTTGATTTTTATGCCGGTAACTACAGTACCTCCCCTTGATCCTGCTACTTCTACTGTTTCTTCTATGCATTCTTTTCACTCGTTTCCTGAACACGAACAAGCTCGACGCTCAGAATTTATTAACAATACATTTGTACAACTCTTGCATCAACACCAACTGGTAGTTAACACTACAGACTGCTGGGTGTGTGGCTTGATACCCCACACTATGGATAAAGGCATTCCCTATCTAGTTTTGCCTTTTAGCTATAATGGATCATTTCAGGCCCTTCAGACCATTTTTGCCTATGCCCTTGAGACCTATCCTCCGCGTCCACCACGTTCCACTAAATACAACTCAGCCAACAAAGCTTTAGTCCAGGGAATTATTGACATGATTAAGGACGTCAATAATACTCCATCTTACCCTAAAGATGAATTACGGGTATATTTGAGTTGGAACTCTACCGAGTATCGCCTTAGTTTGGGAGAAAGCAAGCGTAAAAGCTCAACTCCAGTCTGGGTCGTGCCTCACCGAGGTCAGGTCTGTTTGCAAGGAAATGGGAGAAATCCGAGAGCTCAGCTAGGGAGGAGTGAGTGCGTTGAGACTTACGTGTTTCCGTCTAACTCTTCCCCTGCCTTCCTTACTGCTAGGGGTACCTACTTCATCTGTCAAGACAGAGCGTATACATGGCTACCTGCTGACTTTTCAGGTTCATGTTATATTGCTCGATTGTTGCCTCCAACGTACACTGCTTCTTCAGATTATCACAAGATCAGAGTAGCAAGAGGTGTTTTCAGCAAAGAAGATACCGCTGGTCAGGAAGCTGGAGACTTCTTCAAAGGTTTCCTTCCGTTTTGGGGGCCTATGGCCAATAGTAGAAATCTACGTCAGCTAACACGGGTAGTTGAATCTACTATTACAGAAACTGCTGGTTCCCTTAGTAACTTGACAGCTGAGCTGCAGGCGGATCGACTCATGACGTTGCAGAACCGTATGGTTCTAGACGTAATACTTGCAGATCGAGGTGGGGTATGCAGAATGATCCAATCGAGCTGCTGTGTTTTTATTCCCAATAATGCTCCGACTGTCTATGAAGCGATCTCTAAGCTACACAAGATTTCCGACTCTATACACATAGACAAGGGAAACTGGTCCTTCATGGAGTAGTTTTGGACTCTGATATCAGCGTGGGGATGGAAGGTTCTGATGGTCATTGGTGTCATCCTGGTATTTCTATTCTCATGCTGCCTGATTATCCAGTGTGGTCCTGCTTTGTGTAGTCTTTGTGCTGCAACATGTTTCAGAAAACCACCTGCGTTTGGAGAAAAGGCACAAGAAAGAATGATGATACAACAACATGTCATTGACCTGATGAGCATAGAGATGGGCTCGGACATAGAGTAATTGCCTACGTTAGGGCAAAAGGAGGGTGTGAGGTTCCGTGACGATTTGAACCCGTGTTTTCAATATTGTCGTAAATACATAATTTTGGTATCAGTGAACCGCAAATGATCCATTTAGCATATCCTGGTGTTTTCGCTATGCTACGAGCAAGAGCACTCCTGTTATGAACACATTTCTGATCTACCCATGGCATCCATCTTAGATCACGCAAGCCATTTTGTGTTTCTTGCCCTCACGTAGACAATGGACACACAGTGACCCCTTTCACCTAAGGACACGTAAGCTTTAGCCAGAGATTCACCTTGCTAGTGACACGTGCACCTTAGAACAGAACACGCCATGGCTGCATGACTCGACAAAAGCTGCCTCCTGTGCCCGAGGCCAGCCCTGCTATACTGGTTCTCGTGTTCGTTGGCCTGATCCTGATTAGGCGGCCAAAGCTGGTAGCCTTGCCGATTTACGACCCACAAACATCTCTTATCCTGCTTTTCTATCTTCTACACCTGGCTCTGCTCCTTTCCTTCTGGGCCTTTATTAGGGGGAGGTAACGAAATTTACGATGAGGCGGTCCGGGTCTTGAATGAAAAGTTGACATGGGATTATGATGGAATAGTGGGAACCCCTCGTTCGTAATGTTTTGACATCAGATATTGTTGACGATTCCTGTGCAACGCCAAATATTTATTGTTTAGGACACAAAGGTTTGGGAATGTACCAACATGTAAAGAATTTGCCTGAAGCCCAATATTTAGTATATAAGGAGCAACCCTCTTTGTACAAATCGAACAGGCTCCTAGACACTGCCCGTGTGTAGTTTCTGTGACTTCTGTGTCCCTGCAGTAATAAACCTTTGGTCTTTGACGCCACCATCGAGAAGCCCGTGTTTCTGTTTATTTGTGCACCGAGACAGGTAGAACTCCGGGGTCTTCGGGTGTTATCCCTGACACCTCTGGACGGAACCAAAAAGTCCAGAACTCCACAGTGATGTGGAGAGCCTGGGACTCACGTCTAAGCATACCCAGCCCACTCGGGGTGAAAATTGCAAAAAACACAGCTGATGGACAGAATGCAGAACAATGTCTTACATTCACCCCAGTACAAAGATCTGGGCTAAATCCATCGTTTTTTTGCACTCCACACCACCCTAGGTCAGACACTGGCTATATGCAAATCAGCCTTGACCCTGTGCCTCATGGGAACAGTCCAGCCCGAACTACCAAGCCATGTCTGTCCTAGACCGGAATCAAGCATCCAAGGACCGGTTTCTGGCTATCAGCCTTCTTCAGCCTGGATAGCTTGACTCCAGTGATGTGGAGAGCCTGGGACTCACGTCTGAGCATACCCAGCCCACTCGGGGTGAAAATTTCAAAAAACACAGTGGATGGACAGAATGCAGAACAATGTCTTACATTCACCCCAGTACAAAGATCTGGGCCTAAATCCATCGTTTTTTTGCACTCCACACCACCCTAGGTCAGACACTGGCTATATGCAAATCAGCCTTGACCCTGTGCCTCATGGGAACAGTCCAGCCCGAACTACCAAGCCATGTCTGTCCTAGACCGGAATCAAGCATCCAAGGACCGGTTTCTGGCTATCAGCCTTCTTCAGCCTGGATAGCTTGACTCCAGTTATGTGGAGAGCCTGGGACTCACGTCTGAGCCTTCCCAGCCCACTCGGGGTGAAAATTGCAAAAAACACAGCTGATGGACAGAATGCAGAGCAATGTCTTAAATTCCCCCCAGTACAAAGATCTGGCCCTAAATCCATCGTTTTTTTGCACTCCACACCACCCTAGGTCAGACACTGGCTATATGCAAATCAGCCTTGACCCTGTGCCTCATGGGAAAAGTCCAGCCCAAACTATCAAGCCAT